>NC_056738.1:75860249-76130249 GCF_019279795.1 Protopterus annectens
TACTCAGTCTGTTGTAGACTCCTATGTGGAGATTTGAGTCTAGCCTTTTAAGCCAGGAAAGATGCACCTTTCTTTGATCTTCTATTCATTCACAGAACAAATGATACCTCAGATATATGTTTAAAGGAACTAAACATTCATAAATAGTTGAATAAGACATGTAGGCATGATAGAGTCATATGCCAAGATATCCCTCACCTTTGGAACAAACTTCCACTACATGTCAAGCAGAGTATCACCCTAGCCACCTTCAAGGTAAACCTAGATAATCAGATGGACTGCCTCAAATTCTACCAGGTCTATCTTGTCTTACCCTCTCTGAGGTTGTATGGAATTTTTGAATAGGGGTTTTTGGCTAGGCTTTTAATGGTCTGCAGACTGACTGCCTCATACTTGCCTGTGAACCCACTAACTCACAAAATCTAAACAGTCTTAATGAGTTACTCAGTGAGAAGATGGTGCCACAATAGGCTGGATTGTATATCATGTCTGTCACTAGGCAAAGCACAACAGTGCAATTTGATAAAGTTCAGATCTCTCTAGATAAGATAATTTTTGTGGGGGTTCTTAGAATGTTACATAGTATCGGACTTGTCTAGTTTAAGCTTATCTTCCTGAATGCAAGTTTGACTGCTTTGACATTTCAGCCTTCACCTGTTCTTCTCTAGTGAATGGAGCCTGAGATTAAAACAACTCTATTGAGGTTGAATGTATGCAAATTGGGCCATTTAATCAAGGGTAGTGGCTATAATCTTGTTATATACTACATCCAAATGATATGCATAATTCATTTTGTGCTTCAATGAGAGTTGGTGGAGAATAGGCATTAGACCACCATTAGTAACATTAATTAATCCATGTAGTCCACAAGCTCAGGACTGGATGTGCATACATATGGAAGCTCTAATACAAAGTGGACCGGAAAGTGGCTAAACAGACTGGATCTATCACCAGGACAGGGATCACCACACCCATTTGGGGACATCAGATCCAGTGAGTGTTCCTTACAGTGGGTCACAAGGTAACCATTTTAACAAAGCTGAATCCTTGCATGTTTGGATGTTGCATAGTCAGTTTTGAATTAACACTGAAGTCAAAAAGGAAGACAATGACCTATTGTAGTAATATCGTTATACAACCAAATAAATAGTACATGAGGAGGAACCTGCCGTAAAGTAGATAGCAACTCCTCTGTCTTATTGAGAGAGCTGAATAATGGAAACACTGGTTGGAATTGCTACTCATCTTTTCATGCAGCCATGTCTCCATTATGAATGCAAAGTCAACATCATACAATAAGTCTGAAATAATCCTGTCCTTATTGTGGATGGTCCCCATGGTTATTAACAATGCACTATATGGGACCAAAGCAAATTATATCCCACTGAATGGTTTGTGATGAGAGACAGGTACCCCGTGTATCCCATGCAGATAAGATAATTGGAAGTCAGTGTAAGTTTTCATCACTGGTGGTACTTAGAAAGCAAAGTAACAATTTGTGCATTCCATTCTGGAATAACTATGAAGGATGACTTGAGATAGCCAACCTTAAAGGGTCTTTGGATGCCAAATTTTATGCAGAAAGAAAATGCCTGAAAATAAATTCTAGAGATACTAAAAGAGCACAGGACTTCCAAGAGGTCCCTACCATACTGTTTCAAATATCAACAGTTTAGTAAAGAAAGCATTGCTGATGTCAAGGTTTATACAGACACTAGAAGGTATAGTATGCATATGGTGTTTAAATAAATGGTTACATTTCCATTTAATATTAAGGAAATCACACTATCAGTAAAGAACTATAAATATTAAATGCTGATTACTGTAGCAAAGTAATTTAACTTTGATTAAATAGAATGGATGGAAAAGAAAGGAAAAATTTGCTTAACTTTGAGACCCTAGTATTAGCAAACCCCCCCCCCCAACTTGATGTAAAATGCAGAATCCAAGATCCAAGGAAAATTGCTGTTATTAAAGCCTTGGGGCAGGGCAGTTGAAAAAAAATGCATTCATTTAGAATGTTCCAAACTGGGTATCGTGAAGACTGATATAAGTGCATGAAGCCATTCAAAGAAGGAGGCTCCAAACACATGTTGAATGCAGTCATGTATTCAATGAAAAACCAATATCCAGAAGATAAACTAAGCCAAATTCCAAAACATTTATAAACCAAGTTGCAAACCAACCCAAGAGGAAGTCATCAAAAAAATGAGATGTACAGGTGCTGGTTAAGAAATGATGCAAAAAGCAAACAAAGCTGCAGTTCAGATGTGCCTATGAAGGTGCCAGCTATAAAGCACAATGCTTTCAGAAATGGCTACAAATGTCAGGAGTGGTCAGACAAAGAAAACATCTACAGCCATAATTAACAAATTAATGTCCAGAGTTCTGTGGGCTGTAGTAAATTCCCAAAACCATACTGTGCTGAACAAGTAGGCATCACTACTATTCCTAGAGGAGTAGCCAGCTACAGAAGTAGCAAAGGTAGTTCACTCAGCAAGTTCTTAACATCATAAAATCTCAAGTACAAAAGTAAGGGGCAGAAGAGATCTAGCTGATACAGCTGCTCTGAGATGAAGCATGGCAAATTGCCAAAAGTAGTTTCAGCAAATATAACATGTTTGAACAATGTTCTCCAAAAGTACTTTTGCTGACAGTGGAGTTTGCCTCTTTCTCCATTGTTCTGCAATCTGCCCCCTAAAAAAAAAAAAAAAAAAAAGGAAAATTGGTTTCCTCTGATGTTCACTGAAGGGCATTTTGAATGGTTTTCAATTTTTTCCATTCACTGAAACTACCTTCAGAGAGTCAACATGAGTCCTTCCAAAACAACCACACCACTATTTTATTTTATTTTAATGTGTTATCCAGGGTAACACAGATCACAAATGACCACTTCCAGTCTCAGCCCAGGTATAATAACTGTACAAATGTAAGGCTTAGCATGCAAGCTTATCCAAAGATGTGTTCCTTGTACAGACTGAAAGAACACCACAAACTACCTGGCCGCTTCAGTTAGAAAGCAGCTGGTAACTAGGGAATTTCTAGAGCAGAAGTTTAAAATCTCCTCTGTTCAATGTACTCCAAATACCAAGCAAGTTAAGAGGAGATACAGTGGCTATTACTAAAATATATACAGCAGTTTAGTTCAGGGTAGATCCAATGAAAATCAGAATAAAGTGGAGAGCTTAACTTTCAGCTATAAAGTTAGTACAATAGTATGCCCCACACATCCCACAAGACAGGAGTGGTCCTTCTTGCTACTGGGTAGACCCATTACCCAAATAGTTAAAATACACAATGAGATGTAAAAGCTATTTGATACTCAGGAATATATAAATGGTAACCACAGCCAAATATTTAATGAACTGTACCCCTCACTACTGTGTAACATGACATGTCAGATACCATCTTCTGCACTGTGCGTTCCAAACATCCTAGAGCTCTGGAGAGCGCGCGCACACACACACACACACACACACACACACACACACACGCACACACATGCACACACACGCACACACACACACACACACACACACACACACACACACACACACACACACACACACACACACACACACACAATGCATGCACATGCACACATAAGTGCCCCATGAGACGCTGACATTGTGCATGCATTTGTGTGTGTGTGTGTGTGTGTGTGTGTGTGTGTGTGAAAGTGTAGGGTATGTCCATCACTGTCAGTGTATGTTCTACAAATAATGCTGGCATGCATCAATGATGTCCCAGTGTGGGATCGACTTAGCTCTCTGCAGCGTAACTGCATCCCATTCAATGCCCCTAACAGTTACATCTGTCTATTACTTGATTACCATACCTTTGTCTTCTATCAGTCTAGTAGTTTTAAGTAGATATGCATACAGTGAGCCCATGCAGTATACCCTGTACTAATGCAGGAATGTGTCATCATTCTATTTCATGTGAGCACATAGTGATCTCATGCTTTGTGCATTTTAGTGCTGCTATCCACTGCCCTGATGCCCAGTGCCCTGTAGTGTGTGCACACAGTCTGCACACACTTGGCATACAAGAGTGCAGCTGTACCCTTTCATAATACTGAGTGCTCTGCTATATCATTGGGCACGCAGGCTATGTGAACTAGAGAGTTGCTATTCTCTGTGGGTATGCACAGCCTGCATGCACCGTGTTCCTCAGGACATAAATATATTTTCTCAGTTACCTCTTGTCCCAGTATATCCTAACCTGCTCCTGTCTTGAAACCCAGAATGCTAGTTCTTGCCTAGGCATCCATTACACTTGTCTGCCTTCAGATATGCAACCTATCCTTAATGTACACCCCAGATGGTTTCTATTGCCTGGATGCCCATTTTATTTGAGTTCTTGCGAATTCATATCCTGCTATTACTGTGTGCTCTAGACGAGTGTTTATCAAAGTGCGGTCCACAGCCCATTGGTGGGCCATGGGGATTTCCTGGTGGGCCTCGAGAGTTAATAATAAATATGTATGTCCTTTTCACTGTCTGTTTTTTTTATGAATGAAATGGCTTCATCTGGTGTCTGGATGTGTTGCTGCCATGAGCCATCCTTTCTTGAAGATGATTGGTAAATCTCAGCTTGCAACTGCAAGCTGAGATAACTAATCAGCATGGATGTAGCAGCATGCCAGAAACCAAAGGAGAAATCCTGCCTAAAATACCAATTCCATCTGAGCTGTGCTGCGTGGGAAGTCTGTTATTTGAAACCAGTCCTTCACTGAGACTGCATGCTTGTTAGGTATGTGTCATTTGGGCAAACATTTAATTTTGGTGCTTGTGCATACCTCAACATTTTGCTGAAGGGTCGCTTGGGCAAATGTTTAATTTTGGTGCTCGTACCTTGTTATTGAAGGGGTCGCTTGGGTGAATGTTTCATTTTCATGCTTGTACTTGTGTTATTGAAGGGGTCACTTGGGCAAACGCTTCATTTTGGTGCTTGGGAAAACCTCAACATTTTACTGAAGGGGTCACTTGGGCAAATGTTTAATTTTGGTGCTTCTGCATACTGTACCTGGACATTTTACTGAAGGGGTCACTTGGGAGCTGTTTATTTTGGTGCTTGTGCATACATAGACATATTACTGAAGGGGTCAATTGGGTGAATGTTTCATTTTGGTGCTTGTGTATACCTGGACATACTAATGAAGATGTTGCTTGGGGAAATAATTAATTCATGTATCAGGGAAATGCTTGTGCATACATGGTCAGACTGATGAAGTGACCACTGGGCAAAATAATTTATTGTATTATTTAGTGCTTGTGCAAATGCAATATAAACTAATGAAGGGGTTACTGGGGAAAATTATTCATTAATGTGTCAGTCTTTGGGAAATGTTTAATTTTGGTCTTGTGCATACCTGGACATTTTACTGAAGGGGTCTCTTTGGGAGATGTTTCATTTTGGTGGCTGTGTACACCTGGACATACTAATGAAGATGTTGCTTTGGGAAATAACTCATTTGTGTATTAGGGAAGTGCCTGTGCATACATGGTCAGACTGCTGAAGTGACCGCTGGGAAAAATAACTTATTGTGTCATTTTAGTGCTTATGCATACACAATACAAACTAATAAAGAGGTTACTGGGGAAAATTATTCATTAAATTGGTGTGTCAGGATTGAGATTTTGCATATGTCAGTACTTGAAATATGACCTATCTTTAAATCATGTGATTTACAGAAGGGGCTAGGGGGCCACTGATTTATGTGCTTTGTCCAAGTAGGCCGCGATTAGAAAAGTTTGAGAAACACTGCTCTAGACTGCTGTTTTTGTTGCCTGGCTGCCTAGTTCCATTGTGTAATGTAAGAGCAAGGTCTGCACATGCTATGTGCTCTGCAGTCTCCATTTCTGTTTCCCCTTACTCTGCACTTGTGCACGGTCTGTGAATGCTGTGTGCTCTGCAGTCTCCATTTCTGTTTCCCCTTCCTCTGCACTGGTGCACAGTCTGTGAATGCTGTGTGCTCTGCAGTCTGCATTTCTGTTTCCCCTTCTTCTGCACTGGTGCACGGTCTGTGAATGCTGTGTGCTCTGCAGTTTGCATTTCTGTTTCCCCTTCTTCTGCACTGGTGCACGGTCTGTGAATGCCGTGTGCTCTGCAGTCTTCATTTCTGTTTCCCCTTCCTGTACACTGGTGCATGGTCTGTGAATTCTAGGAGCTCTGCAGTCTCCATTTCTGTTTCCCCTTCCCCTTCCTCTGCACTGGTGCACGGTCTGTGAATGCTGTGCACTCTGCAGTCTCCATTTCTGTTTCCCCTTCCTCTGCATTGGTGCATGGTCTGTGAATGCTGTGCGCTCTGCAGTATCCATTTCTGTTTCCCCTTTCTATGCACTGGTGCATGGTCTGTGAATGTTGTGTGCTCTGCAGTCTCTATTTCTGTTTCCCATTCCTCTGCACTGGTGCACGGTCTGTGAATGCTGTGTGCAATGCAGTCTCCATTTCTGTTTCCCCTTCCTCTGCACTCTTGCACAGTCTGTGAATGCTGTGTGCTCTGCAGTCCCCATTTCTGTTTCCCCTTCCTCTGCACTGGTGCAGGATTTGTGAATGCTGTGTGCTCTGCAGTCTGCATTTCTGTTTCCCCTTCTTCTGCACTGGTGCACGGTCTGTGAATGCTGTGTGTTCTGCAGTCTCTATTTCTGTTTCCCCTTCCTCTGAACTGGTGCACAGTCTGTGAATGCTGTGTGCTCTGCAGTCTTTATTTCTGTTTCCCCTTCCTCTACACTGGTGCACAGTCTGTGAATTCTAGGTGCTCTGCAGTCTCCTTTTCTGTTTCCCCATCCTCTGCACTGGTGCACGGTCTGCGAATGCTGTGTGCTCTGCAGTCTGTGTGCTCTGCAGTCTTCATTTCTGTTTCCCCTTCCTGTGCACTGGTGCATGGTCTGTGAATTCTAGGTGCTCTGCAGTCTCCATTTCTGTTTCCCCTTCCTCTGCACTGGTGCACAGTCTGTGAATGCTGTGGATTCTGCAGTCTCCATTTCTGTTTCTCCTTCCTCTGCACTGGTGGATAGTCTAATAATGCTGTGTGCTCTGCAGTCTCCATTTCTGTTTCCCCTTCCTCTGCACTGGTGCATGGTCTGTGAATGCTGTGTGCAATGCAGTCTCCATTTCTGTTTCCCCCTCCTCTGCACTCTTGCATGGTCTGTGAATGCTGTGTGCTCTGCAGTCCCCATTTCTGTTTCCCCTTCCTCTGCACTGGTGCAGGATTTGTGAATGCTATGTGCTCTGCAGTCTGCATTTCTGTTTCCTCTTCTTCTGCACTGGTGCACGGTCTGTAAAGGCTGTGTGCTCTGCAGTCTCTATTTCTGTTTCCCCTTCCTCTGCACTGGTGCACAGTCTGTGAATGCTGTGTGCTCTGCAGTCTTTATTTCTGTTTCCCCTTCCTCTACACTGGTGCACAGTCTGTGAATTCTAGGTGCTCTGAAGTCTCCTTTTCTGTTTCCCCTTCCTCTGCACTGGTGCACGGCCTGCGAATGCTGTGTGCTCTGCAGTCTGTGTGCTCTGCAGTCTGCATTTCTGTTTCCCCTTCTTCTGCACTGGTGCACGGTCTATAAATGCTGTGTGCTCTGCCGTCTCTATTTCTGTTTCCCCTTCCTCTGCACTGGTGCACAGTCTGTGAATGCTGTGTGCTCTGCAGTCTTTATTTCTGTTTCCCCTTCCTCTACACTGGTGCACAGTCTGTGAATTCTAGGTGCTCTGCAGTCTCCTTTTCTGTTTCTCCTTCCTCTGCACTGGTGCATGGTCTGTGAATGCTGTGCGCTCTGGAGTCTCCATTTCTGTTTCCCCTTCCCCTGCATTGGTGCACGGTCTGTGAATGCTGTGCGCTCTGCAGTATCCATTTCTGTTTCCCCTTTCTATGCACTGGTGTATGTTCTGTGAATGTTGTGTGCTCTGCAGTCTCTATTTCTGTTTCCCCTTCCTCTGCACTCTTGCACGGTCTGTGAATGTTGTATGCTCTGCAGTCTGCATTTCTGTTTCCCCTTCCTCTGCACTGGTGCAGAGTTTGTGAATGCTGTGTTCTCTGCAGTCTCCATTTATGTTTCCCCTTTCCCTGCACTGGTGCACAGTCTGTGAATGCTGTGTGCTCTGCAGTCTTTATTTCTGTTTCCCCTTCCTCTACACTGGTGCATGGTCTGTGAATTCTAGGTGCTCTGCAGTCTCCTTTTCTGTTTCCCCTTCCTCTGCACTGGTGCGCAGTCTGTGAATGCTGTGTACTCTGCAGTCTGTGTGCTCTGCAGTTTTCATTTCTGTTTCCCCTTCCTGTACACTGGTGCATGGTCTGTGAATTCTAGGTGCTCTGCAGTCTCCATTTCTGTTTCCCCTTCCTCTGCACTGGTGCACGGCCTGTGAATGCTGTGCGCTCTGCAGTCTCCATTTCTGTTTCCCCTTCCTCTGCATTGGTGCATGGTCTGTGAATGCTGTGCACTCTGCAGTATTCATTTCTGTTTCCCCTTTCTATGCACTGGTGCATGGTCTGTGAATGTTGTGTGCTCTGCAGTCTCTATTTCTGTTTCCCATTCCTCTGCACTGGTGCATGGTCTGTGAATGCTGTGTGCAATGCAATCTCCATTTCTGTTTCCCCTTCCTCTGCACTCTTGCATGGTCTGTGAATGCTGTGTGCTCTGCAGTCCCCATTTCTGCTTCCCCTTCCTCTGCACTGGTGCAGGATTTGTGAATGCTGTGTGCTCTGCAGTCTGCATTTCTGTTTCCCCTTCTTCTGCACTGGTGCACGGTCTGTGAATGCTGTGTGCTCTGCAGTCTCTATTTCTGTTTCCCCTTCCTCTGCACTGGTGCACAGTCTGTGAATGCTGTGTGCTCTGCAGTCTTTATTTCTGTTTCCCCTTCCTCTACACTGGTGCACAGTCTGTGAATTCTAGGTGCTCTGCAGTCTCCTTTTCTGTTTCCCCTTCCTCTGCACTGGTGCATGGTCTGCGAATGCTGTGTGCTCTGCAGTCTGTGTGCGCTGCAGTCTTCATTTCTGTTTCCCCTTCTTGTGCACTGGTGCATGGTCTGTGAATTCTAGGTACTCTGCAGTCTCCATTTCTGTTTCCCCTTCCTCTGCACTGGTGCACAGTCTGTGAATGCTGTGCATTCTGCAGTCTCCATTTCTGTTTCTCCTTCCTCTGCACTGGTGGATAGTCTAATAATGCTGTGTGCTCTGCAGTCTCCATTTCTGTTTCCCCTTCCTCTGCACTGGTGCATGGTCTGTGAATGCTGTGCGCTCTGCAGTCTCCATTTCTGTTTCCCCTTCCTCTGCACTGGTGCATGGTCTGTGAATGCTGTGCACTCTGCAGTCTCCATTTCTGTTTCCCATTCCTCTGCATTGGTGCATGGTCTGTGAATGCTGTGCGCTCTGCAGTATTCATTTCTGTTTCCCCTTTCTATGCACTTGTGCATGGTCTGTGAATGTTGTGTGCTCTGCAGTCTCTATTTCTGTTTCCCATTCCTCTGCACTGGTGCACGGTCTGTGAATGCTGTGTGCAGTGCAGTCTCCATTTCTGTTTCCCCCTCCTCTGCACTCTTGCACGGTCTGTGAATGCTGTGTGCTCTGCAGTCCCCATTTCTGTTTCCCCTTCTTCTGCATTGGTGCACGGTCTCTAAATGCTGTGTGCTCTGCAGTCTCTATTTCTGTTTCCCCTTCCTCTGCACTGGTGCACAGTCTGTGAATGCTGTGTGCTCTGCAGTCTTTATTTCTGTTTCCCCTTCCTCTACACTGGTGCACAGTCTGTGAATTCTAGGTGCTCTGCAGTCTCCTTTTCTGTTTCCCCTTCCTCTGCACTGGTGCACGGTCTGCGAATGCTGTGTGCTCTGCAGTCTGTGTGCTCTGCAGTCTCCATTTCTGTTCCCCTTCCTCTGTATTGGTGCACAGTCTGGGAATGCTGTGTGCTCTGCAGTCTCCATTTCTGTTTCCCCTTCCTCTGCACTGGTGCATGGTCTGTGAATGTTGTGCACTCTGCAGTCTCCATTTCTGTTTTCCCTTCCCCTGCATTGGTGCACGGTCTGTGAATGCTGTGCGCTCTGCAGAATCCATTTCTGTTTCCCCTTTCTATGCACTGGCGTATGGTCTGTGAATGTTGTGTGCTCTGCGGTCTCTATTTCTGTTTCCCCTTCCTCTGCACTCTTGCACGGTCTGTGAATGCTGTATGCTCTGCAGTCTGCATTTCTGTTTCCCTTTCCTCTGCACTGGTGCAGGGTTTGTGAATGCTGTGTTCTCTGCAGTCTCCATTTCTGTTTCACCTTTCTCTGCACTGGTGCACAGTCTGTGAATGCTGTGTGCTCTGCAGTCTTTATTTCTGTTTCCCCTTCCTCTACACTGGTGCATGGTCTGTGAATTCTAGGTGCTCTGCAGTCTCCTTTTCTGTTTTCTCTTCCTCTGCACTGGTGCACAGTCTGCGAATGCTGTGTACTCTGTCTGTGTGCTCTGCAGTCTTCATTTCTGTTTCCCCTTCCTGTACACTGGGGCATGGTCTGTGAATTCTAGGTGCTCTGCAGTCTCCGTTTCTGTTTCCCCTTCCTCTGCACTGGTGCATGGTCTATGAATGCTGTGTGCTCTGCAGTCTCCATTTCTGTTTACCCTTTCTATGCACTGGTGCATGGTCTGTGAATGCTGTGTGCTCTGCAGTCTCTATTTCTGTTTCCCCTTCCTCTACACTGGTGCACAGTCTGTGAATGCTGTGCACTCTGCAGTCTTCATTTCTGTTTCCCCTTCCTCTGCACTGGTGCATGGTCTGTGAATTCTAGGTGCTCTGCAGTCTCCTTTTCTGTTTCCCCTTCCTCTGCACTGGTGCACCATCTGTGAATGATGTGTGCTCTGCAGTCTGTGTGCTCTGCAGTCTCTATTTCTGTTTCCTGTTCCTCTGCACTGGTGCACGGTCTGTGAATGCTGTGTGCTCTGTAGTCTCTATTTCTGTTTTTTCCCTCCCCTGTACTGGTGTGCAGTCTGTGCATGCTGTTGTCCTGCAGTCTACATTTCTGTTTCCCCTTCCCCTGTAATGGTACTCAGTCTAAGCATGCTGTGTGCACTGTAGACTCCATTTCTGTTTATTCTTCTTCTGCACTGATACATGGGGTGTGCATGCTGTGTGATCTGCGTCTCCATTTCTGTTTCTCTCTCCCCTGCACTGGGCCTTTTGTTAGAGTACCACTGACAAAAGCTGAAGTGTGTTGTGTGCTGGTGCTCAGTAAACCTTTCAGTTTTGTTTGTGGTGTGCTGTTTAAAGGTTGCTTAATGAATGGCCCAATTTCAGTATCAGACGTTCATCACTCCAGAAGCTTCTGCAGTACCACTCATATGCAAAGCAGAGACTGTCTCTAAAACCAGCTGCTGGGTTAGAAGCCGTGAACTTGGAAGTCTAGAATGAAGCTTTACTCATAAAGCAGAACACATGGTAATCCCATGGCTTTATGTTTGTGGGGAATTCAGCAGCTTCATTGTAGGTATTCAGTTCTTTCAAGTGCCTGAAATGGAAACAGAAGCAAACTTTATTCTGACTTTGGCTCCTATGTTCATTAGTCTTTTATAGCAGCAATTCGGTGACTTTTGTATCTTGCTGGCATGTATCACTCAACATATTCACACAGAATTGCCTGTATATAGTCAGTTTGTACTGCTATGGAATGGAAACAAAAATATTTGGCCTACTGTAACACTTTAAATGGGAGAATTACACTATCTGGACTGACTTTTTTTCCAAAGATATCATTTAGATGGATTAAAATGGTGTGCCATTTATGAATTGTGTATGTCATGAACACACTGGTATATGGAAGTATACCTGTAATGGTCCATTTGTTTATGAAGGATGGTTCCCAAGATAACAAGGTATTGTGTCTGAAGCTAGATATTTGTAAGTGTTTACTGCTTACAAATGTATGTGAGTGTTGATATTGATACTGGGAAGAAGTATCTCAATACAATTTCAGGTGTGATTAATATTAATTTGAGAGTGTAAACTTCCAAGTGCAAGACATCTGGACAAAGCCAAAAATAATGGGAGACAGTGGCCCAAAATCAGGGATGCATTTTAACTATTGTTTAAATATTGTGCTTATAAACTTAGAAAGTTACTAGAATAACAGGTTTTGCATTATCATTCATTTTCTGAAAGATAAGAAGTCTGAAACTCAAATATCTGTCATTATTTAGTGACTTTGGTCCACTCCTCAGTGATTTGCAAGAAAAACACAGATTTTTATGAGGGCTAGACAGAAAATATGAGGCAAAAGAATCTGAATTTCCTGCAAAATTCTGGATATTTGAGAGGCATGAAAATAGGACTGTTAGATTAGCACATCACTGCAAAGACATGGAACATGGATAGTCAGACTGGCTGTGCATTATCAGCCTTGCAGTCATCAAATGGTATCTGATCACAAGTCAGAGCTCAAACAACTTAGTGGCTGAAAAACATATCCCTAGCAAAATTTAACTAACTAAAATGTAACTACACCCTTCCTTAAATTTATATATGCTAACTCTAAGGTCAATGCATCTCATAATTAATCAACTATCCTCCGAAGTGCAAAAATTGAACTCTCCCTTTATAATACCCAACTTTTGCACTAATAACATTGCTATAGGAGCATTTAGATAGGCCAGTTTGAGAATGTGGACTGTCACTATTACATTTGGGCAAAACTTGAATAAGCAGAAGTAGAGACTGAGTGGCAGTTTTCAAATTAATTATATTAGTCAGCTCAGGTGAGGCAGACTGGAGGAGCAGCCTCTTTCACTAGAAGGTATGGGTTTATAGAGTCATAGGTTCATAGGTGTGTATGAGGCTAACAACCACTGGGGCCTTTTTAAACTTAGCCATGCATCTGAAATCTCTGAAAAGTTCTTGTACCCTTGATAAGTGTTAGCAGGGGCTTGGGAGAGGAAACATTTACAAGCAGGGGCCTGGGAAATGAATCATTTACAGGCTGCCTGTGTCCATTAGAGACATAGGTGCCAAGCCAGGGATGAATTTCCTGATCCATCTAATTGTCCAAGTTACACTTAACTTGGTTTAGGGAGGAAATCTACTTTACATGGATGGGGAGCCTCTGGCAGAGAACGGGTAGTCTCTGGGATACATACAATCTCTCCACAGGGTCCTTTTTGTATCACTGGCAAGGTTACGTCCTTAGAATGGATAATTCTGATACTGTTTGTTTTGCAGATATGCAGGAGGTCCATTAGGGTGGGATCCGACAATGCCTTGTATGCCAGGTATAGATCTCCTGTCAGCAGCCTGTAGGAGGCAGAATACAGGGATAGGGCCTTGAAGCTGTCTGCATAGTACATGTTACTTATGCCCTATATTCTTTTACTGAGGAACCTCTTTGGGCATTCCACTTGTTGGATATGCCTGGTTATCTACACACCAATGGGGGCATTGTACTCAATGATAGTTCTGATGAATGCGAATATAGTGGAACAATGACGTCCCTGAACCTAGGTGCCCTACCTTTGTTTTTAAGTTCCACAACATAGAATGATTTCCTCACTACTGTAGACATATAATTGTCAAAGGCTAGATTACTGTCTACGTATGCCCCCAAACCCCTGTTTACTGGGATGATTCTTAGCGTTCATAGGATAATAGGAGGTTACTAGGCTAATGGCCCTGGTGCCCTTACAAGCCTAGCCAAGACTTTATCCCCAAAAAGAAACCTCAGTCAGTACCTGTCACTCCTGTCAATAAGGGACAAAGGTGGAACCCTTAGGACAAATTTGTGGTTTCCCATCCACTCATCAAGGTTGTGCTTGAAGAGGGTCAGTGAGGTACTCTGTTTGACATGTATGTGAAGTCTATTCCAGAGACAGGGCAGCCTCTGGGAGACAAACCTGTCTCTCCAGCAGGTTTTATTGATGTTGCATATTAGATTTAGGCCTTTCAAGCTGGTAATGTGTGAGGAGTTAAACTTACGGATATGGAGCATCTCTAGTAGGGCAGGGTCCTATATTGCCTTGTAGGCGAGACACAGATCACCTCTGAGCAATCTGTACAATACAGAGTAGAGTGATAGTGATTTCAGCCTGTCTGCATAGGACAGGTGTTGGAGGCCATGGATTCTCTTTGTGAGGTATTTCTGTGGCCTTTCCAGTTAGTTGATACAGGTGTTTGGAGAGGTACATACCAAATTTGGGCATTATACTCAATTATAGGCCTAATGAGGGAGGAGTACAGAGATGTAATAGCCTCCTTTTTTTCTGGATGCAATCCCTTTACTTATGAGAGGAACCAAGTAAAAGGTTTTTCTGACCACTGCCGCTACATGATGGTCGGATGTGAGATTGTTGTCAACCTGAGTAGCCAGGTCTCTCACCACGGGTTGTGTGCTCAGGGGGTTGCTTTTGATGTGGTAATCAGTAGGGGCTGTGATTTTGCTGAATGGTATGATAAATACATTTTTGTGTGTTTAATTTAAGGCCATGACTTTGGCACCAGTCATTTGTTGTTGTGAGACAGTCTTGCAGTATGTTAACATTATTTGGGAAGTCAATGACAGCACCTAACTTACAGTCATCTACAAACTTGGTCAGTCACAGGCCCTTTGTCTTTGCCTGGACCTCTGAGAAGTAGATTTGTGTCAAAGGCTTTGGCCAAGTCAAGGTAAGCTGTATGTACTGACTTTACCTCATTCAGGGCCTTGGTAACAGTCTCAGAGAAGCCAACCAGGTTCAACAGGCAAGATCTGTCCCTAATGAATGTTTGTTGTGCTGTCAATATACATTTACTAGGGGAGGATGACCATTTTGCAATTCTTGGCATTTAGTTTTATTCCATGACTCTAACATTATTTATTTGTCTGTGTCAGCCCTTCCTGGAAAATATTAGTGTTGGTGGGGGGGGGGATGTTCTGTGATTGCTCCTAATTTGCAATCATCTACAAATTTTGTCAGTCCGAGGCCCTTGACATTGGCCTTGACTTCAGAGAAGTAAATGCAAAAAAAGGAGCAGCCCCAGGACGAATCTGTGAGGAACTCCACTTGTGACTGACCTCTTGGTAGAGGTGGACTCCCTGGGTCCTGTCTGTGAGCCATCTGGCTACCCACCAGGTGACATAAGGGTTTTTATCTAACCTGTTGAGTTTATCAACGATGTCTGAGTGAGGTATTGTGTCAAATGCCTTGATTAAGTCTAGGAAGGCAGTGTAAAATGTTTTGTCCTCATCCATTGTTTTAGTGACCTTCTCAAAGAAGTCCACGAGATTGAGTAGGCATGACCTGCCCTTGACAAAACCAAATTGGGTTGCGTTCAGTGTCTGGAGGTTTCCTATGTCATTAGTGATCATTTCCATGAAAATTCTTTCCATGGCTTTGCATATGAACTTAGTGAGACTTATGGGTCTGTACTTTGGATCTTGGTGGCAGTAGCAAATATTCAAATGAGAGCTTTGAAGGCCAAAGTGGAGAAGGGTTCCATGTGAACAGCAGTTGAACATGGTTCAGTCGGTCCTGAGAGATAGGCGAGTGCCATTCTGAAGGGACAGGTGATATTTTCCATCTCCCTCGGATGATTGAAAAGGAGTTGGGTTCAGATCCTCGAATCTGGAGCAGTGGAGATGGGTGCCTCACGGTATCCAGTGTGGTGATGCTAACAATCTGGAGAAGCTGGCAGGGTCCTCTGGGAAAGTTCTCTTTTCTTTGTAAAGGGCAGGGCACCGTGGAATGGGTTTGCTTCGAGAGAGGGACGCACCCTGCAGTTCCGGTAGCATCAGGTGAGCTCTCACTAGCCCTTGAAAATCCAGGGGAGAAGCTGTAAGTCTCATGCCGGGCTGTACCCATATCTACAACAGGTCTCCAAGGTGAACAGCCCCTGGCATGTTAGAAAAATGTAGGTAAGGGAAGTTGGCAAGCCAGAGCCATAACTTCAGGATAAGGATTGTCTCTCAGGGCTGGGTCGGTCAGTTTTAGGTGTGAAGTGGGGCTGGTTGCATGCCATGGATGGACAAGATCTCATCCCCTCGCTGCACTCCCCCCTTCTGGTGGGAGTTGGTGGTGGCAACTCTGGTTATGTGTCAGGCCCTTCCTGTGGATTGTTCTGGCTGTGGTTGGTGCCAGTCCCGACTGGCATCCCGCATTATCCGGCAGCTAGCAGCTGACTTAGAACTGGTAGGGATTGAGGGAATCTGACTGTTTATTAAAACAAAGCATCATAAAGGCCTGAGATGGGTGTTGATGGGATGTGATTTCTGCCAGTGCTCTGAATGTCAAAGTGAATAAATTCAATGAAGCATGGGTAAATGGTGGGAGTAACTATGACTCTCTTAAGGTAGCCAACTACCTCATCATCTAATTAGTGATGCACATGAATGGATGAATGAGATTCCCACTGTCTTTACCTACTATCTAATGAAACCACAACTAAGGGAATGGGCTTGGCAGAATCAGTGAGGAAAGACGACCCTGTTGAACTTGACTCTAATCTGGCACTGTGAAGAGACATGAGAGGTGTAGAATAAAAGGGAGACCTTGTCCACCTGTGAAATACCACTACTCTTATCATTTTTTCACTTACCCAGTGAGGCGGGGGGCAAGCTCCTAGCCATCTGGATGGAACCGCTCTGGGGACAGTGCCAGGTGGGGAGCTTGACTGGGGTGGTACACCTGTCAAACAGTAATGCATGTGTCCTAAGGTGAGCTCAGGGAGGACAGAAACCTCCTGTGGAGCAGAAGAGCAAAAACTCATTTGATCTTCATTTTCAGTATGAATACAGACTGAGAAAGTGGGGCCTCATGATCCTTCTAGCTTTTTGGGTTTTAAGCAGGAGGTGTCAGAAAAGTTTCCACAGGGATAACTGGCTTGTGGCAGCCAAGTGTTCATGTCTGCAAATGGCCCACCTTTGTGCAGTGGGAAAACTATTGCTGTTCTTCATTCCTGAGGCCCAAAGACTGTTTGGATGCTATTGTTAAATAGCAATTCTAAATGTCCTGATAGGTCATGTTTCATGCTATTCAGAAGGCATACTGGGATATTGCCTGGGCCCATTGATACAGGATTCATGACCTTAGAGATAGCTTTGAAGACCTGTTCCCTAGTGATAGTAGAGGGGTTATATTTGTTGGTATTTTATAAGGAGAGGTTGAAGAGTAGAGAGGAGTTAAATTAGAGCTGAATGTCTTCCATATATTCTAGCTCAGTATAGGTGGCTGAATTTACATTGAACTCTGCACACAATTACGTATTGCCTTCGAGGTTGCAGACATAGCTAAAGAATGCCTTATGGTTGTCCTTGGTTGTCCTTGGCTTTGGTAGACTTTATTTGTCCTCTGAGTTATTTGTTTAGATTGATGAGAGTCCAAAAAATCCAGCGTACAATATGAAAACTCCACAATCATAACCAATGCAGGTCACCAAGTTCAACAAGCCTTTATTTCACTGAGTGCTTTCATTCAAAACACAGAACTTCATCAGAGTAATTTTTTGGCCATAGCTACTGCAATTTTGATGCAGAAGAATTTTTCAGATTTACAGATTAAAATAATTGAATGTTTTTTGGAACTGATGTTAAAGAACAATTTCATTAACTTTGAAGATGGATTTTTTTCGCCAAGTATCCGGAGTGGCTATGGGGGCCTCTTGTGCCCCCATTTATGTTAATGTTATATTGAATTTCTGGAAGGAGAATTGTATTTTTATATCAGAATGGTTTAGATATGTTGTAGTATATTACAGGTATTTGGACGACATTCTGATAATATGGAAGGGGACTCCAGACCAATGGCTTGAATTTAAAAAGGTGTTTGATACATCTACAGAATGTTTGACTTTTACACACCAGATGAGGTTTGACAGCATTAATTACTTAGGTATTACTATTTTCTAAAGACAGTGTGACAACGAGATATACTTCAAATATTTTAGGAAAAGAAATGTTCTAACTCTTACTTACATTTTGATAGCTGTCACCCTTATTTTCAAAAGAAAGTTATACTAAAAGGTGAAATGATTAATTTGCCCAGACTTATTAATGTCGAATCCATGTTTTAATTAGAAATTGATTAACTGGTTACATTGTTTTGTGTACGGGGCTACCCAACCAGTTTATTGATGGATATTAAAGATGAAGCGGTGAACGGAAGGAAGGCAAAGTTTCACCCTTTGTTGGGCAATGACTAGTATCTGTGGAAAGCACCTGCCCTTGTGCATGAGGAACAAACTAATATGAATACTCAGTACAATTCACCTTTTATTTTTGCCTTTTAGTAGGGATGCTTACAAGTATGTGAGAGTACTACATGAGGACTGGAATTTGATTTTCTCTGATGAATTGAAGATTAAGTTGGGTGAAGCCCCACAAGTTATTTTTAGTAAAGGGAAACATCTTAAAGAATTGTTTGAATGTGACAAGACTACTTTGAAGGTTAAGCATAATTATATGGCAAAATGGGGTTGATGTAAGCAATGTCATTTTATTCATTGAGACACTATATTACAATTGATGGGTCCAGTAGAACATTCCCTTGTCAATGCAGTGGAAGTTGTGATTCTAGCATCATTGTATATATAGCAGTATATGTCTCCTGTCCAGCCTACTATATAGGCAAAACAATTGACCTCTGTCTGTACTGGGTGTGATTGTTTAGCTTGATGAGAGTGCTTTTATCATGCTGGGTGCTACACCTCCTAATTTTTGCCATGATTGTTTTCCTTCTGTTATACAGCCTATTGATGTTGTGATTCCACCAAGGTGGCTTGTTTCTTGAGTTAGTTCTGTGCTTATTCATGGTGGGTACAGCTGCCTCTATGTAGCTAATAACATGCTTGTATAGGGTTTCTTTGAACAGTTCCTTCTAGGCAGCAGTGTTCTCAGGGTTTATGGGCACTTTAAATTTTTCTAGATTATCACTTAATAGTAGGAACCTCAGTGTAGTTCCTGAACATTCCAGGTTTAGCTGGAGAGCCTGGCTTTATTTTTACTTCAAAGGAGACAAATTTGTGGTCTGACCTTACCAGTGACAACATTACACTAGGGGTGTGTAGTTCTCTCTCACATTAGTGAGGACCAGATTCAGTATGTTTGTACCTTTTGTCAGCATACTGAAATTTTGTGCAGTGATGCGCACTTTTTCCTCTGTGTTGATCTGTATGAGAATAAAGTTTACTTTCACTTTGACTTTGATAATATGGTCCAGGGAGTCTGTATTTACAAAATCCAGGAATCGTTGTGCCCACAAATTTTGTGTTGTATATGATTCCCAGTTAATAGTGGGGTAGTTAAAGTTGAACATGAATATGGTATTGGATTGGATGTTGAATGTCTCCACTAAGCTTAAGTATGTGATATGGGTTTCCTGAGTCATATAAGGGGACCTGTAGCTTGCAGGGAAGGGGTATTGGATTTTGCCTATGGTGATTTGAATGTGAAGAAGCTCAAGTTCATTGTCCTGTTTGACCAGCCTTCAGTTATATTTATTTTAGATGTAAATTGAGATACCTCCAGCTTTAGTCTCTGTTTGCGTGGTAGCTGGTCTAAATGTGTGGAAGGCATTATTGCCATGCACTGCCAGTGTGGTCTCTGCGGCTTTAAACTATGTCTCAGTGACTGCACAGATGTCAGCATTCTCTAGGGTGAGGTGAGCTTGTAGGAAGTGGAATTTCTTGTTTAGACTCTTAGCAGTGAGCAGTAACACCTTTAGCTCTTCTTGGATTATATTTGCTGTGTCAAAAGTACTTTCAGTTTGGTATTGCCTAAAAAAGGCACCATGAGGGAGGACAATGTTTTAGTTAATATTCAAAAGCCTAGAAGTAAGAGGTGCAGACCATCCCTGGCAAAGCAGTGTGATCTGTTGCCCATCTCCCTCCATACTGTCAAATATTGCACCCCATTAAACTGACACCAGAAACTAGGCCAATTACTAAAGTCAGTCATCTACTGTTCATAATGTGGCATCATCCTTGGAAAAGGTAAAATACTGCTCAATGATAGGCTTATATCAGCCTAGGACACATATTCTGAGAGTTCCATAATGTCTCTCTCTTCATATAGTCTAGAGTTATGTGTCTCATTTACACCCACATGGACTATGATTGAACCATACTGGGAGGTATGTCTCAGATCATTTACACCCATATGGACTATGACTGAGTCATACTGGTACATGTGGTATAATGACATGAGTTTGTGTTTAATGTGGCAGATCCTGACCCCTGATAAATGATTGTGACTTTCTCCTTACTCAGCCTGGTGAGATGGACATCAGTGTCTCTCACAATGGAATCTCCAATGGCCAGAATGTTGGATTGTATAGTGGCTTGCCTTATGGGCTTAGAGGTAGAGGCTCCATGTGATGGGGCTGTATATGTTGATGTGGATGTTGTTTTGAAAGACTGCATTCAGGGCTGCTGAGGGCGTTTGTTATGTGTACTTTGTCTAAGAGGTCTTTGAGGTTTAGGAAGGTTATAGTTAAGGGCTTCAGTATATTTGGGTCTATGTGTCTGCTTTGTACTGTCTCTGATGGGTGCAGTGGGTGTACTACTGACAACCTGATTGAGATTAGGAGTGTTTTTATGTGACAGCTTTGCCTTCAGTGACATTGTGTAAATATATTTCTCACATACCTTATCAGCTTGCTTGAGAATTAACCGATTGTCAGAAAACATGAGGCAATTTCCACATTGCCTCAGGATGTCTATATCCACCAAGGTGGTAACCGAGATAGTGGGAAAGTTCATATCCATGGCAACAGACCCTTTTTATTGATTAGACAGTTGCAGTGAGAATATAACAGTGTTTGTTACTGCAAAGTAGTTGCCCTGTGTACAACTAGGTATTGGTGAACTTTCAAGGGTGCTTTTACAGGAAAAATGTCAACTCAAGCTGCCTGCATCTATACAGGGCAAACACCTAAGGGGAAACTACCAAAGTAGACCATGATGATTTATGGATGAAGTATTTGGGGAGATATTCTGAAGTTAGGTTAGGCAGCAGTTACTGAAAAAAAAATAGTTTTGTCAAGAATGGTGACTAGTGGGGATTTACCTAACTGGCTACTACCTGGCTACTACCAGTGCTAGTCTCACCATAGCTTCATGGTGCTGGGATACAATGTCCCATTGCTTCTTCTCTCACTAGAAGCAAAACAATAGCATCAATCCTAAGATGAGAAGCAGGTCACAGGCTCTTTGTTGATTGACAGTCTTGTCCCAGATGATACAGGGGTATGTAATCTTGCTGTAGTTTTATCCTGGTAGATGCCTTGAATAACAACCAGACCAATCAGAAAGATTACACACAGACACTCACTGCCCACTCACAGACATCCAAGAATCGGTGCCTTCTGTTCCTTCTCATACCAGGAACAAAATATAAGCACAATTCCAAGCTGGCATCTGTGAAGCAGTTATTAGGCTTTCTGGTGATGAGCAGTCTGCAGGAAATAATGTCACCATATTCATTATCTCACCAGGAATAAAGCAGAAACACTAATCCCAAGATGACTATTAAGAGACAGAATGTGTTCTCCAATAATTAGTGGTCTTCGACCAGATGTTGCAGAATTTAAAGGTAAAATGGAAAAAAATGGGTTAATATGTGCACTAAGAAGTTAGATATGAAGGAGAAATAACTGAGGCTTGATCAGTCTAAGGGAATACAGTGGGAGGGCCAAAAAATGTAAATAGCTGAAGGGGTGTGACTTCACAAAATTATATTTTTGTACTTTCATTACTTAGTCAGTGAAAGAGGGCAGAGAGTAACTAGAGAGAGATTTGAGTTTAAAAACACAAGAATAGTAGTGTGGGAGAGTGTGAATTTTAATTTTTGTGTGACTCATGAGACACAGCTCTGCTCTCTTTCCTAGTTTAAATATACAGTTGAAAGCAGAATACAACTAAATCACAGTGTAATGAAAATGAACTACAATACACAAAAAAGAAGAAGGCAAAGAAGCAGTGCAAATTACAAGAAAGTAGTATAAGGAAAGCAAGCAAACATTTCCCTCACAGTGTCTAAGCCAGAGTCTGAGTGAGCTTTTCCAGGACAGCCATGTGGGGCCATTATTTTCAATATTCTAGTAAATCTACTGTTTTGCAATAGCAGCAGCACTATGGTAGTAGCTATTCTGCAAACTCAGCATTCAAGAAAGAGCTGAATATTTTATGTGCTCATCTTCATAATGTGAGCCATGGGAGCGTAATGATAATAATCTGGAAATTAGTTTGGTTTTAAAGTAGTGATCTATATTGGTGTTAACAGATTCAGTCTCATAACTTCTGTAATGTTCACTGTATTTGTACAAAATTTATATTACAGTAATCATACAGTGCCTAATAAATAATATCACTTTCACTCCTGTTCAAAATATATTTACGCTCTTAAATGAAATGCTATGTCCACTTCACTTTACCACATTCCACTCAAAAATGTTTTCTTTGCCTTGTTTAGCAATACAGGATCATTATAACAAAACTATAGAGTTAATTTAGTTTGTGGATTTGACATTTGGCTAGGTTTCAGTCATTTCACATGTTTCCTACCTATATCCCTGTCATCTTTGTCCAGAACCTGTTTAAAATGTTTTACGCATCTTGACTGGTTTAGTGAGACTGCTCATCTGAGAAAAGAATAAGCCCTCAGAATGCAAGCACTTGCATAAAGCACCTCGTAGAATTCAGAATGTAATTGTAATGACTATCTAATTAGCATAGCATCCTAGGCTTTGTGGCAGGTCATTCCAGGTGAATCATTGCGGTTAACTGAGTAGTGACAGATCCACTGATAGAGACAACATTACTGTGCTGAGTAATTTCCTCTCCTATGCAAAATTTACTTTACTTTTAGATTAGAGGCAATGGGACTGTGTAAAATAAATATGGCATTTTCCATCCATCAAAATCTGTCATTAAACAGGAGCTTTGACTTGAAATTGCTACAGCTTTGGATAAATTGACTTCTGCTCCTCTATGAGGCAATTTCTTGGCTAGTGCATGGATAGCAGCTTATGTTCTGTCTCATATGCTGAGTAAGTAGCCATCATTACAGAGATTATAAAGTCTTTAGCAGACATAGTAAAATATATAAACTGCCATGGTAGTTTGTCTGATCCTGGACTCTTGATGACTGGGATATGTAAGAGACATGTCAGCTCCTTGTTGTGTTGCAAGTTCTGTTGTTCTGAATTTCTAATTGACAAATGGAGGATAGGGCTTTTATTTTCATTAGCCTAGGTGAGAAATAAGACAGAAAGGGAGGAAGACAGAAAGATTGGGAGAGAGCAAGAGAGAGAGAGAGAGAGAGATGGGCCTTAGACATGAGTGGAAACTATTAAATACTGAGTAACTCAGTCTAAAGTGAGAGGTACTCAGAATACTGAGGAAGCAGTCTGAAAAACCATACGCTACACACATCTATTTCCTATCAGGTATATGTGTCAGTGGATATTTATTCCAGACAGGTGCTGTGGAGACAAGGAAGTGGTCCAAGGGAGGGGTGATGCTTGTACACAGTTTCTAGAATTGTTAAAAGATATGAAAGTATCATGGACAGTATACATTTTTAAAAATGAAGCAGTATTACTGATTCACTAAGAACAAAAGATCTGTCTTGGACTTCAAGAAAACAAGGACTGCAAATTATCATTATCTGACCATTAGGCATAACTGAAGTCTTAAAGTCTTGTTTTGAATTCACTTGTAAATTCAGGAAAGGCAGTTTATATGGCATCACAGTGGCAATGTACAAGTATAATAGTGTGTATGAATGGCAGGCATTAATAATAAATAACACTACAGCACAAATCACCCTGTACTGATGAACGAATTTGCTCGGCAGTGGTAAGTATCAGTTCATAGTAATCCAAATTCCCAAAAGGACAACTTCTCTTGGGAATTTACATGATTGAATTGCTTCACTGGAAGATACTGGGAACTCTATGCAGGGGACCACCTTCTATGTATACCTTAGTAGAGGTACTAAGAGGAACACACACACACACACACACACACACACACACACACACACACACACACACACACACACACACACACACACACACACACACACACACACACTGACATCTCCATCCCAGGGCATGTGCTTGTCTATGCACTCATGAGAAAGCAAGCACACACACACACACACACACACACACACACACACACACACACACACACACACACACACACACACACACACACACACACACACACACACACACACACACACACACACACACACACACACACAAACACACACACACACACACACACACACACACACACACACACACACACACACACACACACACACACACACACGCACTCATAGACAAACACACACACACACACACACACACACACACATACACACACACACACACACAAGCACTCATAGATAAACACACACACACACACACACACACACACACACACACACACACATGCATACACACACTCTCTCTCACACATGTCCACATCACACAGCAATAAACCTAAAACTACTTTTATCTATTGGCTGTCTGTGCAAGGTCAATGTATTCAAAAGCATAGGTGTGCCCCAAAAGAATGAGACACACCCTTGCCCTATCCAAAACATGCAATAAGTGTAACTGAACAGCACTTTGGGCAGGTAATTTATACAGGCTTCTCCCGTGAAGTACCACCAAAGCACACAGTGGTACATTGTGGGTAATGACATCAGCACTCTTAACAAACATCAAAGACTAGAGCAAAACTGATTCCATGAACTTTAATTATGTCCTGACCTATGAACAGGGTTCATTAAAGTCAGGATATTTAAAAAAAACAAAAAAAAACAAACTACTAAATATATGCAGAAAATAAACAATGGCAATGCTAGGCAGTGGGGGGGGGGGGACTGTAAATCAGAATAGTCTTGTGAAGTATGCAGGATAAATAGTGCTCAACTTGCATTCTTCACAAATTACTGTTAAATATACCCCTATGTGTATGCATGGTGAAAAAGTGTGCAATAGAGAATTGAGTATGAAGGATATAAAAGCAATGGGGGTGCCTCATATCATACTGTAAATTGTGCAAAATGGTATATATATTGTGTGTGTGTGTGTGTGTGTGTGTGTGTGTGTGTGTGTGTGTGTGTATGCACGCGTGCGTGCACGTGTGTATACTAGCAATGGGCATTGATAAATGGGCATGAAAAATATTTAATGTGTAGAGTTCTGGTGTGTGATACATGTAACATATGTACTGCAGATTTAAGGGAGCAAGTTATAGGATGAGTGGCAAAGCCATATCCAAGAACTAGAGAATATATAAATAAAAAAAAATACTTGCAAAAAAATCCTCACCCCAGAAGGTAAAATCTGGTTTCCCATAACAATATCCAGTTACATGTATCTGAAGAATAAAAAATGGGAAAAAGCATGTCATATTACGTTATAGAACATATTAAAATATACATCTTATGCATCCCTTCCTCTTGCAAAGTTACCCGACACTGCAGCCAACAACAACAATAATAAATAATTAATAAATAAATAAATAAAATAAAAACATAATAATAAAGTGGTCATAATTAAAACGTTCACATATCTGTTAAAATAGAGGCTACAAATTATTTTTATGTCCTGTGTAGTCCAGCAGACACAATTTGAATCAAAGCCATTAATGTTCTTCAGTGACTCCAATATTACCATCATCTGGGTTCCCATGCTCCAAAACAAAACTGTGAATCCAAACATGCTGCTTAAATGCCCCAATGAACAACTCCTTCCAAAATGAACTCCACACTAATTTCTGAAGCTACTGAATCCTGTTACAAAATTACTCAAAAAAGTCTCCCATAAAATAAATAAAGCAAATCCCTAAACATCTACACCTAGCTACCACAGCCTTGTCCAGACAACTCCAAAATTCAAAATGAAAGAAAAAACTTAAAAAATATGCCCTCCCAAGGCCAGCAGTAGTATTTATTAATAACTAGAGGAAATGTTGCCAGGGCACTGGGAAAAGTCCCAACTAACCCTTCTGTTTATTTATTTATCTTTTTTTTTCATTAGTGAAATCTCCTTTACCCTACTGACCTATTAATTTCTCCCAATTCCAGGTATTCTAGAACAACAGGAAAAGAAGGTGAGAGCCTGAGATCACATCTGTCATCCATCAAGGAGCTAAGATATTTTTGTATGTTGCTATCAGCTTATCCTATTGGCAGGAAATTGTGAAGCAGTGCTCATTACTGTGCTGGTCCCGGTGTGAGAGCACACCTGTCATTTTCAGACACAGTCCATATTTACCCCTTGGTTAGCTCATGCTCTGAGTCCCAGCTTGCAGAAATGCACTAACTGGGCTTCTCTGCTGGAGGTCTCATTACAGAACTCTACTGATACTCTTCCTCAGGATAGACAAGCTGGTGCTGTGTGCTACAGAGCAACCTCCAGTTTCCAGGTCACTAATCAAATCCATTTCATCAGGGCATAGTCATGGATCTATCCCTTTATGCCATTCACATGATCTGTCACCAGCTCTGTCTGCTGGGATCTCTTTGTATCATATCATTTGTTTAATAGTATCTCAGGTGAGCAAAATCCCTGGGCCATACCATAGTGTCCATAGTGGTATATGAATTCAAACACCTAATGTGGAGAAAAAAAAACACAAGTCTTATGATTTTCCCAGCACTAAATATGAGTGGATTATTTTCTTAGACACATGCATTGACTGATAATGAATTAATCACCACTTTTCCAGATTGATTTCCTGTCTATGTAGATTTAGGATGTATGTGGCCATCCTGGTGTCAAGTGCAGATGGAAGGCGATGACAGAGCTCACTCAAGTTAGCCATTCATCCAGGTAAGAAATCACATTTATTCTCTTTTTTGAGCAGAGCTACAGTTGCTGAATTTGTCCAAACTTCATGAAGAATCTAGGTGCAGAAAACAGTCCAAAGGGAAGCTATGTATATTGTTAATAGTTACAAGAATGCAAAATCAAGGGAATCTGTAGTAGGAGAGATAGCAGAAAATAGAGTAACCAAACAGAATCCACAAAGACAATAATAGAACTTATATACTCTAGATAGATAGTAACTGCAGTTCAAAACTGAGCCATGGAGCTGTGAGACACAAATCTTAACCTCTGAACCACCACGCCACACAATGTTCTTTGAGTCCTCTTCTGTGATTTAAAACTTTAACCAGATGGTCCTTCTAGAGCTGCGTAATGCTGAGGACCTTCCTCTCTGCTAGTCTGAATACAGCCATTGCAGTATCTGCAGTGCATTTGATATGCAGAATTGCACAAATGGAGTGTGTAGATCAGAGAGCACATGTTATGTGCTGTATCTTTAAGGAGCACATCAAAGACTAAGAGTACATGTATAAATATCAAGCATGTGCCACTCCTAGTGCCATTTTGAGAATGCAGCCAAGGAGTAAGCATGCGAAAACGCTGAGAGAAGAAAAGGAGCCACTTTTGTGATTTTAAGTATTTTCTTCTGATTTTTGTTAAGTTTTGCCGCTTTGCTGCCTACTTTTTGGCATTTTCCGGCTTGATAAAGTTTATATCTGTACCAGTAACAGTACTTGGAACACATCTAGAGCCTGTTTACTGCATTTCCTGTGTTGCACTTAATTTAAAATAGTTTTTTTCTCTAAAAACTGCATTTTACCTGATTTTGGTCTAGCACTCAAGTGTGGGGTCATTTATTGCACTGTTGTGATTATTTTGCTGCTTGTGTATCTCTGCTACCTTTAAACTACAACAAAAAGAAAAAAAAATCTTGCTTTTTTCCCACTTTCTGAAAGTTAAGAAAGTTCAGTTACAGATTTGCTGTTCTGAACTGTTTGGAAGTTTCTAGAAGGCCAGTGCTTGCTTGGGCTAAAGGTAAGTCTCTGTGTTCACCAGTGGGAGTGGTTAACACTGAACAGCCTGCCTGTCCCTGGAGGAGTGGTTACTACCTAGAAGCTGTAGTTTTATTGGCCATTTTGGGTCAATTCTAAACTCCTTGATCTCTCTCTCTTAAAACTAGGCTGCCTCGTGGTTTTGGCGTCTTTTCAGGCTTGCTAGTTGTTGCTGAAGCACCTACCAAGAGGAGAAAATGCTGAGAGAAGAAAGGGAGCCACTTTTGTGATTTTAAGTATTTTCTTCTGATTTTTTTGTTAAGTTTTACTGCTTTGCCGCCTACTTTTTGGCATTTTCCGGCTTGCTAAAGTTTATATCTGTAACAGTAACAGTATTTGGAACATATCTAGAGCCTTTTTACTGCATTTCCTGTGTTGCACTTAATTTAAAATCGTTTTTTTTTCTCTAAAAACTGAATTTTACCTGATTTTGGCCTAGCACTCAAGTGTGGGGTCATTTATTGCACTGCTGTGATTATTTTGCTGCTTGTGTATCTCTGCTACCTTTAAACTACAACAAAAAGAAAAAAAAATCTTGCTTTTTTCCCACTTTCTGAAAGTTAAGAAAGTTCAGTTACAGATTTGCTGTTCCGAACTATTTGGAAGTTTCTAGAAGGCTAGTGCTTGCTTGGGCTAAAGGGAAGTCTCTGTGTTCACCAGTGGGAGTGGTTAACACTGAACAGCCTGCCTGTCCCTGGAGGAGTGGTTACTACCCAGAAGCTGTAGTTTTATTGGCCATTTTGGGTCACTTCTAAACTCCTTGATCTCTCACTCTTAAAACCCTACAACTCTCTTTTTGCATGGTTTTGCGCACTGAGCAGCGTCGGGCAGCGCCGCCTAAACAGGTTTAAACTATTCCAGGCTCTACAAAGTCTGCTCTTCACTTTTTCCCTTAGAACTGTTCAAACTCTCAAAGTAATCACTCTATTCTCTTTCTAAAGCCCTGCACTTGCTCAGCTCTTATAAGGAAACACTAACTAACTAAAGCACTACACCCTCCTTGACTTCTCATAAGTATTAGACTCCCAATTGGTCCTTCCTGATCAAATGAAAAATCAGTTCCCTTCCCTAATCTGATCAGTAAAAAAAAAAAAAAACAGTTCCCTATACTAATCTGGTATGTCCAAGGGTCAGTTTCAAGGTTACTCTCCAGTCCAGCTGGTGAATCTGGGAATTTTGAGGCAATGTTACAATTGCCTTATGTACACAGACAACCCTCTCCTCCTTCCAACAAACTCTAATACATGTGAGAGATACAGTTACACAGCCAAACTGGAGGCAGAGCTCTCTCAACCCAAGACTGGCACAGTCAGTCAGGAGGAAAAGGTAACCACCCACACCACAAATCCAGTCTCACACAGACCTATTGCATCTCCATACCCAACACATAAACACACAAAAACATACTCAGAGACTCTAAATAAAAATCTACCTAAACAGCAAAGACCTCCTAAGCAGATATCCAAGCAACAGCCACCCCTCAGCAATACCCACAAATCACATATCTCACAAAATCAGTGTGCCTCACAGTCATAGCCCATAAGGCCAAACAACACACCAAATACACTTGTTATAGGGAACTCTATTGTCCGGCACACTGACGTCCCACTCACCAGACTGAACAAGGAGAAGGTCACTGTAAGCTGCCTGTCGGGTGCCAGGATCCGCCACATAATGCAAGCACTCAGGTCACTCCAAAGCAAGTACAAGTATGACTCCGTCATTGTCCATGCTGGTGTGAATGACCTGAGACATACCTCCCTGGACTACATGAAAAGAGACATAGCTCTCTGACCATGTAGCCCAGGTGGGTATGTCCCTGACCTTGAGTAGCATCTTGCCCTCACCAAGAATGATGCCACAGTATAAAGACAAAATGATCAGTTTCAACAATTGGCTAAAGTATTGGTGTCATTCAAAGGGGATCCAGTGTCTGTCAGCCTGGGATGACATGCTCGACAAGCCACGTTGCTTCGCTAGGGACGGCTTGCACCTGTCACCCTTAGGCTTTCGTATACTGGCCAAGGCTCTTGCCACCCCCATAGTGCCTTTTTTAGGCAAAGCTCAAAGGACAAACCCACCTCCATAGACAACCCAAAGATAAAAAAACTAAAGGTAATGCTACTCAATGCCAGAAGTCTAAACCTCAAGATGCACGCACTCGAGACTCTCCTCAGTATGGAGAAAATTGATGTCTGTGCAGTAACAGAAACCTGGTTCAAGGCTCCTGAGAGCACCCCAGCATTACCAGGTTATAACTCATACCATGCGTTTCAGCCCCAAAACTCGGACCGAAGCACAAAAGGAAGGGGAGTATCTATATTCATCAAAGATACCTACACCTCCAGGTTAGTGGCACTGCACGAAGCATCGGAAACCATCCATGTGCAACTAACAGCGGGCAAAACTGCCTTTCAGTTTGTAGCCTGCTACAGAACACCCTCCCTATTACAGGAACCCCACTTGGCATTCCTGAGAACACTGGAGAATATGAAGGTCTCTCCAAACACTATGTTATTGGGTGACTTCAACTACCCAAACATTGACTGGGAAAACTACTCAAGCCCAAACACCCTCGCCCAACGGTTCCTTGAATTAATAAACTCTAATGCAATGGAACAACTGGTCACCACTCCCACAAGAGGGAACAACATATTGGACCTGGTCATCACCAACATGGGGACTCTATGTTCCACACCAGAGGTAAACCCCTCATTGGTAAGATCAGACCATAAACAAATTTCCCTGGACATCCATATCTCATCCCCACCCCCTGCCAAGGAAATCACTGTAAAGAATTTCTCAAAAGCCAACTTTGCACTTCTCAAGACTGAGGTGGAATCCTTCAAAGCCCCTGGGCCAGAGGATAATACAGCCCAATCCGCAGAATCATTTACAAATGCATTGTATGAGCACCTGCAGGAATGCATGGATCGTGCTATCCCAAATAAAACCAAGACTCACTCCTCCAAAAACAGGAGACCGGTCTGGTGGACCCCGGCCATAAATAAGCTATACAACAGAAGGAGGAAGCTACTACATGACAGAGCAAAATCCCAAAAAGGGAAGGCATCTCTGATCAGTATTAGCAAGAAACTTCGATCCCTCATAAAATCATCAAAGGCCAGTTTCAAAAGAAAAATTGCCCTAGACACTAAAGATAATCACAAGGCCTTCTTTAGTTATGTCAGGAACATGGGCGGAAACTCCCAGATATGGTCTGAATTGTTGCATAACGGTACAAAATATACCAAACCTACAGACATAGCCAACATCCTGGCAGACAGATTCAGCGCAAACTTCTCCCCACTCCCCCCCCAAAGGAGCAAACGCCTATCCCAACTGAATGTAACCTCCCTGACATCACAGATGCACAGGTGAAAGCTGCCCTCTCCAAAGCAATAAACACAGCATCTATGGGACTGGACGGTGTCCCAGGCTGTGTCTTACATGAGCTCCAAGAAGAACTGAACCCTCACATTAAGTCACTGTTCAAACTTAGCCCTACTACAGGATATGTACCCAAAGAATGGCGTACAGCTACAGTGGTCCCACTCCACAAAGGTGGTGCCACAACGGACCCTGGAAACTATCGCCCCATAAGCCTGACTAGTCTGGTCTGTAAAGCTATGGAGCGTATTATCATGGAACTCATAAACAAAGACATTGGGAGCCTCCAGACACTGGACCCTACCCAATTCAGCTTTGTTAAGGGCAGATCTTGCCTCTTAAACCTAGTTGATTTCTTTGAAACAGTTACCAAAGCCATAGATGAGGGCAAGGTAGTCCACACAGCCTACCTGGACCTCGCAAAAGCCTTCGACACAATACCCCACTCGAGCATCATCAATAAGCTTACCAGCTTAAATATCAACCCCTATATCACAAGATGGGTTGCAAACTGGCTCAGAGATAGAACCTACATGGTCAGAATCGCAGGTGCCATGTCCGAATCCAAACCAGTTACAAGTGGCATCCCACAGGGCTCAGTTCTGGGACCTCTCTTGTTCGGTATATACTTCTCTGAGGTTCAGGCTAACATGGGGGGATTATGGCTGACAAAGTTCGCAGATGACTGCAAACTGGGGGCCATAATCGAATCTCCAGCTGACACAAGCATCCTCCAAAAGGGTCTCACAGAGACGGATGCTTGGTGCCAGAGCCACGGCCTCAAGCTAAATGCTAAAAAGTGCATAGTCATCCCCTTTGGGAAAAACAAAGGTGCCCACAAATTACCACATAGGTGGTAATCCATTAAGTACAGAAGAAGTAATTAGAGATTTGGGGAACAACGTAGATAGTAATCTCTCCTTTGATAATCACGTTGCCAAAGTGGTTAGAAAGACCTTGTATATAGCCCACCTTATCATGAAAGGGTTCGCATCTAGATGAAGAGAGATCATTGTGCCCCTCTACTCGTCACTCATCAGGCCCATAATTGAATACAATGCCCCTTTTGGGATGTACTTACCCGACACCTGCAGCAACTGGAGAGACCCCAAAAGTACCTCACCAAGAGGATCATGGGCTACAAACAGATGTCCTTTGCAGCTCGACTAAAAAAACTCCAGCTCTACTCAGTTGCTTACTGCCTACTAAGAGGCGATCTATGCCTGACGTGCAAAGCCATGTCAAAATCAGAATTAATGGACATGCTCCACCTCAAAAAATCCAAGTCCCTTAGAGCTACACACTCCAGGGACCTAAACCTCAGCACAAAAATAAATAGGACATGCTGGAGGGACAGATTCATTTCCCAGAGGCTCCCCTCACTCTAGAATAGAATTCCAATTCATGTTAGACATAGCCCCTCGCTGACCCTCTTCAAGCGAAATTTGGACGCGTGGATGGGAAATTGCAAATTCACCCCTGGGATCTCTCCTGTGTCCCTGCTAGACAGAGGCACAGTAAACTAATCTTAAAAGGGTACCTTCTGTGACCTACTTTACAGAGGCACAGTAGGCTAATCTAATAGGGAGGCGGAAGCCAAATACACTCTGGCTAGGCTTATAAATGCCCTAGGGCAGATAGCCTAGTATCTACCTATGAACCTATGAACCTATGAATACAGCAGTTAGTCTGTATATGTTACTTAAGTTAGTCAGTAAACTTCTATTGTGATGTGTTTGTATAAACAGAACCCACAAAGACTCTTCTATTGTGTCCAAAGTAGTAGAGCGACATGATGTCAGAACCGGGATCGCAGAGAATAAGATTTGGAGCCATGAGGTGCAGAGATGACAGTGAAGGTAAAATAAGAGAAACGAGCATGAAAAAGAGCCAGAAAAGAAGCAAAGGTAATGAGAATACGCACAAACTATTTGTTTCATAAAAAGAATAAAATGGGACAGTACAAGGGCACAAAATGTATTATTAAACATGAGAGAGGCACAAAAGGTGTTTGATGAAACAATTAACAGAAAAGTAAACTGAGTGTGTTTAAAGGCAAAATGGGCATGTTTAGAGTAAAATGAGCACAAGAAAAGTACAATGGGCATGAAAAGAGATTAAACAAGCAAAGCAAATATAGTAAGGACAAAAAGGGGCATACTAAGCATAAATAAAGCAAGGCGACTGCATGTTTTTTTGCAAAGTGCTGTGTTTTGATACATCTTTGTATTGTATCAAGGGCATAACTAAAGTTATTTGAAGTATCTCAAAGTCTGTAAAAGTGCTTACAGTGTGTGCTTATTACTGTGCATGTATTTCGAAAAGTTAATTGTTCGCAAAGTGCAACTGTTTCATAAAATGCAGTCAAAGTATAGCCATTTTGAAACGTTTCTTCTGCTGGGTGTGTCTGTTTGCAAAGTGCTGCCATTACAGAGTGTTTCTTGCACTGTAGAGAATTGCCTAGAAAGGTGCTGCCACTTTGGGGAAGTTTCAGTGTGTTGTGTACTGCTTATTCTCAAAGTGCCATTACTTCAAAATGTTATTGACTCTGAGCTTCTCCTGCCTAGTTTACTCGCATCGTACAGTTATTTGAAGTGCTTCTTAAAATGATGATAAATGACTTTAGCAATACAATAAGTTTAAAAGTATTATGCTGCCCTAGAAACTTATTTCACAAAGTCCAGTTACACAGAGGCTTTCATCGTGCCGTTATTTGATGTGTTTCTCATACTGATAAGAGATAATTTTGTGCAATACCCTAATTTCAAGCATATTACAGTGGCCGAGAGATACTTATAGGTTCATAGGTTCATAGGTCTGTACTAGGCTAATGGCCCTGGGGCCTTTACAAGCCTAGCCCATAGGATTACCCTGGCATCATGCCACCCGACCTTAGTTCCCAGTGCCTCTGTTGAGTAGAGCCACTGGAGTGATCCCCAGAGTGAATTTTCTATTTCCCATCCACTCATCAAGATTTCTCTTGAAGAGGGCTGGTGAGGTGCTCTGTTTGACATGTATGGGAAGTCTATTCCATAGCATGGGCAGTCTCTGGGTTATGAACCTGTCCCTCCAGCACGTTCTGTTGATTGTGGTAATGAGGTTGAGGTCCCTGGAGCATGTGGTGTGCAAGGATTGGGATTTCTATAGATGGAGCATTTCTAACAGAGCTGGGTCAGACATGGCTTTGTAAGTCAAGCAGAGATTGCCTCTAAGCAGGCGATATGAAACAGAGAATAATTGGAGTTTTTTGAGTCAGTCCATATAGGACAAGTGTTTAAGGCCTAGGATTCTCTTTGTGAAGTACTTTTGTGGCCTCTCCAGTTGTTGCACGTGTCTAGTGAGGTACATGCCAAATGGGGCATTGTACTCGATGATTAGCCTAGTGAGGGAAGAGTAGAGGGAGACAATGACCTCTTTCTTCCTGGATGCAAAACCCTTAGTAATGAGATGTGCCACATAGAAGGACTTTCTGACCACAGTGGCAATGCGGTGGTCAAAAGAGAGGTTGCTGTCAACCTGTGTTCCCAGATCTCTTATAACACCTTCTGTGTTCAGTCAACTACCATCGATGTGGTAATTCATGGGAACTGGGTTTTTCCCAAAGGGGATGATGACACGTTTTTTGACATTGAGTTTAAGGCCATGGTTTTGACATCAGTTGTTGTCTCAGTGAGGCCTTTCTGTAGGATGTCAGTATCACTTGCGGAGTTGATAATAGCTCTCAACTTGCGATCGTCTGCAAATGTTATCAGCCAGAGTCCCTTTGCATTGGCCTGGAATTCATTGAAGTAGATACCAAACAGGAGAGGACCCAGGATCGAACCGTGTGGGACTCCGCTTGTGACTGGTCGGCAGTCTGACTTGGAGTCAGTTACTTTCACACTGTGGGTTCTATCTGTGAGCCAGTTTGCAACACACCTAGTAATATAGGGGTTGATACCTAGCTTAGTGAGTTTTTCTATGATTCCTGAGTGGGGAATGGTATCAAAGGCCTTGGCCAGATCAAGGTAGGCTGTATGAACCACCTTGCCTTCATCCACAGCTCTGTTGACTGACTCAAAGAAGTCAACCAAGTTGAGCAGGCATGATCTACTCTTCACAAAACCAAACTGTGTGGAATCCAGAGTTTGGAGATTCCCTACATGCTTATTTATTAGGTCCATAATGATGCGTTCCATAGCTTTGCATATCAGAGTCGGCAGGCTAATAGGGTGATAGTTCCAAGGGTCTGTAGGCACTCCTCCTTTGTGGAGAGGGATGACTGTAGCAGTGCACCATTTGGTAGGGACAAAGCCTGAGGTGAGGCTGTAATTGAACAGAGCACATAGGTGAGGTGCCAGTTCACTCTGTAGTTCACATAGAACACAGCCAGGGATATTGTCAGGTCCCATAGAAGCTGCATTCTAGGCCTTGGACAGTGCTGTTTTAACCTGTGCAGCAGAAATACTGGGTGCCTGGCAATCTACTGGTATTGTGATTGGTCCTTTGGGGGGAAGGGGTAAAGTTGGCACTGAATCTGTCGGCCAGTATATTGGCAATATCTGTTGGCTTGGTATAGGAGGTACCATTGTGCAATAGCTCGGAGCAAATCTCGGTATTGCCTTGGAGATTCTTTACATAACTATAGAAGGCCTTGTGGTTGTCTTTACTATCTGCTGCAATTCGGTTTTCATAGCTAGCTTTAGAGGATTTGATGAGGGATCTCAACTTTTTGTTGAGGCTGATAAGGGAGTTTTTCCAGTCTTGGGACTTCACCTTAATCAGCATCAGTTTCCTCCTTCTGTTGTAGAGTTTGTTTATGGCAGTGGACCACCAGATTGGCTTCCTTTTTTTGGAGGAGAGCGTCTTGGTTCTATTGGGTATGGCGAGCTCCATGCATTTGTGTACATGTTTGTACAGTGCACTGGTGTATGATTTGGCGGTCATGCAACTATTCTCCATTTGCATGGATGCCGTGAAGTTAGCCACCTCTGTTTTTAAGAGCCCAAAGTTAGCTTTGGAGAAATTTTTCATGGTGGTTACCTTTGCAGGGGTGAGGGGTGGGAGGGATGTGTATTTCCAACGTGATTAGTTTGTGGTCGCATCTAACCAGGGAAGAGTTGACTATTGGTGTAGATCAATGGTCACTCATGTTAGTAATGACCATGTTAAGGATGTTGCTACATTTAGTGGGGGTAAGAAAAAGCTGATTCAGGTCATTGGAATTAATGAATTCCAGGAAAATGATGGGCAAGTGTACTGGTACATGAGTAGTTTTCCCAGTTAATGGAGGGGTAGTTGAAGTCGCCCAGTATGAGAATGTTAGGTTGGACCCTAATATTCTCCAAGGTGTTTAGGAACGTGGAGTGTGAGTCTTGGGACATGGTTGGGGACTTATAGCAGCCTATGACCTGAATCGCTGTCTTACCCAATGTTAGCTACACTTGAAGTATCTCTGATGCATTATATTGGGCTACCAGTCTGGAGGTGTGCACATTCTTTATGAATATGGAAACACCACCACCTTTGGAGCTTCGGTTCAAGTTCTGGGGTCGAAAGGTGTGGAATGAGTAATAGTCTGGTAGTGCAGGGGTACTTTCTGCTGCCTTGAACCAGGTCTCTGTTACAGCACAAATGTTGATGTTCTCCATTTTAAGGAGTGCTTTGAGTGAGTCCATTTTGAGATTTAGACTTCTAGCATTGAGCAGCATGACCCTCAGATTGCATTTATTTGTAGCTGTTACAGTGGTAATTTGGTTTTTGGAACACCTCCAAAAAAAGGCACTATAGGGGTGGGAAGATCCTGGATAGTATCCAGAAGCCCAGTGGTGAGAGATGCAGGCCATCTTTGGCAAAGCATCGAGGTCTGTCAATCATGTCATTCCAGGCAGACAGATACTGGATCCCCTTAGAATGACACCAGAAACAGCCAATTGTTGAAATCAATCATTTTCTGCTTTTGCAAAGTTCAGTTATACAGAGGCTCGTTGTGCTATTGAGCAAAGTTAGAAGTACTGGCATAAAAATTCTGGCATATATGTGTATGTGTATGTGTTCATGCTTATTTGCAAAACCCGGCCTTCACTGGTATGTATTAATATGGCAGATGAATTTTGAAAGCCCTTACCACCTGTATTTGATCAGAATATTGCAGAGAAGTGGAGAATATTTGAGCAAGAGTACGATATTTTTATACAAGCAGCTTATTCAGATAAAGGTGCACGCACCAAGGCATTCATTTTACTAAACTTAGCTGGGTCAGAGGCCATAGAAAGAGAGTGTTCATTTGTGTATGCATCGGCAGTATATGAAGGAGAAGGTGAAAACCATTATATTGTTGCACAGGCTGAGTCAAGAGAAGACCCCGAGTGTTTGAAGCGCAAGTTGAGAGAAATGTGTAACCCCCAGACAGACATTACATTAGAGAGGCATTTGTTTTACATGAAAGTTCAGAAATCAGGGGAAACGTTTGCAGCTTATATAACTGAGCTGAGAAATAAGGCTAAAATGTGTTGGTTTGATGACTTAAAAGATGAGTTGATAAAGGACAGGCTTGTGCATGGTATTGATAGTGCTGCTATGAGAAACATCTTGCTTTGTGATAGTGATATAACATTGAGAAAAGCCACAGAGATTTGTCAAATCCATGAAGTGACAGAAACAAGAGCATAGTTTCAGCAGGTTCCAGAGCAAGTGTAGACAGCATGCAACACATGGCAAACAGAAATAGGCCTACTTAGCACATGGCAGCCACAACCTCTGCTGGCTCATTAAAAAAACATGTAGTTTTCCAGCAAATTCTAAGACCAGTTCAGTTAAAGGTGCATGCTCAGTACAGTACAAGCATGAATCAGCTAAACCTAAGTCCAGCTTTATTGTTAACTGTCGCAATTGTGGAGCAAATCACGAGTCTAAAAGACAAAAATGCTTAGCATTTGGTCAGCAATGTCACAAATGTAAAAAAATGGAACCATTCCTAAAAAGTTTGCAAATCAGGTAAACCTCATACAGTAGTAAAGAAAGGTCACACAAAAAAGCAGGTTGATCAAGTAGAGATGCAGCAGTCAGCTTTCTATGTGGATCGTGTATCAGTAATTGGTGAAAGAGTTGATGCAGGGAATCTATTGACAAAAAGCAAGGTGTTCTGTATAGTCCAGATCAATGGTAAATCCACATAGCTTAAAGTAGACACTGGTTCAAAATGTAATGTTATATCGGCATACACATTTGCTAAAGTGAGAACTAATGAGCAACTCATTGTGGCCAGTAGTGTGAAACTTGTTGCTTATGGAGGTGAAGAGATTCCAACCAAAAGCTCAGTGATGCTTTCATGTTATTTGGCCAAGAACTGTTGCAACTTGTTATTCTATGTAGTCAGAAGACCAGTACAGTCTTTGTTGGGTCTCACAGATAGTTTGAGAATGAATCTGCTTTCGTTTACCAAAGAAGTTCATCACATAAGTGCAACTTCTCATTCTAATTTTTCAGAAGCCATTTTCTCTGATAGGTTGGGCAAACTTCCTGTAGTATATTCCATGAAGTTAGACACAGAGGTCACTTCAGTAGTCAGACCAGCGAGAAGAGTTCCAATAGCTATGCAAGACAAAGTTAAGGCTTAGTTGGATAAAATGGTGCAGCAAGGTGTAATTTGTCCAGTTACAGAACCAACTGAATGGGTGTCTGTGAAGACTGGTAGAGAAAGGTGAAGGCTGCCAGCCTAGTCAAATATAATTTGCTACATAATTCTTGCATTTGTAAAGATAAATATAAAATACAGGCTTGTTTCTTAAATGAAGGAAAACACTGTAAAATGTGAACTTCAAGATTGTAGCAACGTTGCGATCTGCTATAAGGAAAACTAAGCCAAGCATTTCAAATGTTCTTTGAAATTAAAATTATGTTTTGTATGCCCGTTGAAGTTAGAATTTGGAGTCGATTAGTCTGGAGTAAGCATCCTGCCTATTGTTTTAAGGCTAAAGTTAATGACCAGAATTTACATATGGAATGTCCTTTATTGCTCTAAGTGTAAAATAATGTAAATGCAGTTTCGGTGAGCCTGGGAACCAAGAAAGTGTAAACAAATAATGTAATGTTTTATCAGAACTGGAGTTTCAATTTAAACAGTGAGAACCAGAGATTGTTAAGCATTTTTGTCTTGATATTCACCTCAGTACTGCCTTGCTCTCTTTATGTAAGTAAGTTACTTTAGAAGTATGTTTTCTTGTAGAAATAGCTAGGACTATAAAGATTAGACTAAGTGTTTTTCTGTTATGTCAGAACTGTACTACGGAATTATTTTAAGTTTCTGTGTGATCTCTGAACTCTTGAATAACACTGTGGTGTAGTAGTATTGTCTTGTGTTTTAAGTATTTATTATTAAATATTTTAAACCCTTCTCAACTGTGGCTGGTTTATGTAGAGATAAGTAAGCTCTAGAGTACATTGCATGCTTATAAGTGATCCTGTAATAAGCCCCTCCAAAGCCTTAAGATTGCTTAAGTTACACTACTATTGGATAATGATATTGCACAGTAATAATTGGACACCCTTTTAAGGGCCTTTTAGGTGCTGATAAATTTTAGCTGGTGATGGCAGTAATTACTACTGTATAGTCTGGGTATAGGGGCACAGCTGGAGAATCTGTGTCAGCCTTTCCCAGGAGTGTCTGTGAAGTTGTATAAATACTTATCTTAAAGTGTGTGTGTGTGTGTGTGTGTGTGTGTGTGTGTGTGTGTGTGTGTGTGTGTGTCAGCTACTTGGTCAGGGGCATGAAGCATTGGTTGGACAGAGAGGGTACTGGAGGTTAGCTTGCCAGCTAGGCTGAGATCTGGACCCTATAGCTGTGCCAGTGGGGAGTCTTATTGGGGACCTGGGGAGCAAGGGAGCAACCAGCCCGAGACTGACTGTGATCTCTGTGTGCACTTAAGGGAAATTGTACTTTATTGTGTGTATTTGTTATCCTTTCCTCTTATATGAGACGCCCTCTCTGGTGTTAGTGATGAGGATTGAGGCTCCTTGATTGCTGAGCCAGGGCAAGGGTATCACAGTATCGTCTATGGTAGCAGCTCACAAAAAAGGCTCAGATGAAATCAGAATATGCATTGACCCAAGAGATTTGAACAAAGCATTGAAAAGACCATATCATCCAATGTGCACAGTCGAAGAGGTTGCAGTTCTAATACCAAATGCCACTGTTTTTTATGTTTTGGATGCAAAGAGTTCATTTTGGCAAGTGATGCTGGATTGCAAATCCTCATTTCTAACCACTTTTGGTACTCCATTTGGCAGATACAGATTTCTAAGGATGCCATTTGGAATAAATTCTGCAAGTGAAGTCTTTCAGCATGCAGTGGAGCAATTTTTTTCAGGTTATTCTTATGCTATAATAGTATATGATTTATTGGTTGAAAGCAATGGTGAAGCAGAGCATGACAGAAACCTAAAGAAAGTTCTAGACAGAGCACATGAAGTAAATTTGAAGCTCAATCCTCTGAAGTACAAATTCAGACTTCCAGAAGTTACATATCTAGGTCATTTATTTACCAGTGCTGGCTTGAAACCAGACCCCGACCAAGCAAGCAGCCATTCTTAAGATGTCAGCACCAGACAATGTTCAAGCTCTACATTTTTTAGGCATGATCAACTATTTAGGCAAGTTTATACCAGACTTCAGTGAGTTGACAGCACTTTTAAGAGAGCTAACACGCAAAAATGTTGCGTGGTCATGGTTAGAACATCACCAGAAGGCATTTGATGACCGCAAGCAGAAACTTGGTACCCCACCTACAGTAAGACACTATGATGTGAACAAACAAGTTACTCTTTCTTGTGATGCTTCAAAATTTGGTCTAGGTGCAGTTATACTTCAAGAGGGAAGACCAGTAGCCTATGCATCTAGAACACTTACCCAAACTGAGATGCAGTATGCTCAAATTGAGAAAGAACTTTTGGCAATAGTATTTGATGTTCCAAGTTTCATGATTAGATTTATGGATGAGCTATTCAGATTGAGACTTATCCCCACACTCTAGTTACTATTCTAAAGAAGCCTATGCATTCAGCTCCAGCAGGGATATAAAGAATGATGCTCAAACTGCAAATGTACAACTTCAAAATGGTCTGTACGAAAGGCCGCCTACTCTATCTGGCTGATACCTTATCCAGATTACCCAGGAATACAATGGAACAGCTTGATGCAGAGAACTTTGACTTAGATGTGATGGCAGTGCATAATGTTTAACACTAGGCTTGATGACTTGAGAGATCACACTAAGACTGATCCGATTTTGCAAAAGCTCAATCACTATCTTATAGTTGGATGCCATGAAAGCAATCTAGTGTACCACCAGAAGTGCAAACTTATTTTCCCTACAGCGATGAAATGTTACTGTAAGATGGCATTATTTTCAAAGGCCCTAAAATTGTTGTTCCTGCTTCCTTACAACATGAGTACATTCAGATTCAGATTTTGCATTGTGGTCACCCAGGTTCCGCATCCACCAAGAGGCGAGTGAGAGAATTAGTATTTTGGCCTTCATTACCGAAAGACATTGATAAAGTACTATCTTCTTGTTCAGTATGCAATAGTACTAGATTGCACTTGCAAAGAGAACTGCTTCATCTACTTGAAAGGTCAAAACATGACAATTCAGACATTTCTTAACTCTGCTTAACCTTAGGAACGTGCCTCGTAATGATGTTCTCGGATCTCCAGCTCAACGACTTCTTTCCAGGCAGACAAGAACTACTCTGCCTATTCCTACCAATCTGCTAAAGCCTAAAGTCAGGAATAATAAGACAATCAAGGCTCAATTATTTAAGAAATGTTCAATCCAGAAGTCATTGTGCGACAAGTCAAGCAACCTTGTTTCTTCATTAAGGGAAGGAGAAATGCTGAGACTTCAAACAAAAAAAGGTTTTGACCACATAGGGCAAGTCAGTGGCAAATTTCCCGAATTGAGATCCTAACTTATAGACTCGGAAGGTATGCAGTACAGGTGAAACTGTAAACATCTGTTACCTGTACCAGAATCATCATCACAACATTGTTATAGCGACTTAGACTCTAAATCTCAGAGAGAACCAACTATTGTTTCTGTCCCAGAGGGTGTTTCTACCTCTGATTCTATCCCTAAAGATGTTCTGAGTAAATCACAGATCGAACATTTTTCAGAGACAGCTCCTGTAGTTAAGCTCAATTCCCAATTTTATATCACATGTTATGGACGAGTATCAAAGCCCAGTGTGAAATATGTAGCAACATGTACTTAACTGTGTATATATGTATTATATCTTGTATTAATGCATGCCTGATAATTGTCTGTGATATTTGCGTCATCAAACTAGCCCTTGCAATTACGGCAAGTGCACGGCCCCAAAATACTGAAAAGCAACCACAAAAAGCAGGAGGCCAGCACACAGTGGTGTAAAAAGACTTTCCTCTGTTTATTAATACATGTCCACAAGGCAAAACACAGACCGGTTTCGGCATAAAATTTACCAAGCCTTCATTTGTGTGAAAATAAACCATTAATCATGCCCCATGATGCAATATATATATATATATATATATATATATATATATATATATATATATATATATATATATATATATATATATATATATATATATAGTTAGGGAACTCTGCTGATTGGATGGCAATTATAGCTATCCAATCAGCAGAGTTCCCTAACTATATATATATATATATATATATATATATATATATATATATATATATGGGTCTACTAGCATAGATCGAAATTACACTATTTCGAAATACGATAGTAGTGTACCACTAATGCGAAAGTGCACTTTCGCGAAAGTCACTAGAGCGAACGAAGGGTTAGGGCTTGGGTAATGGATAGTGGATAGCTAGTAGGGCTATCCACTATCCTGAACCCAAGCCCTATCCCTAAGGTCCGTGACTACCGCACCACAGTGCAGGAAATTGTATTTCCTCCACTGAGCAGTAGTTACGGACCTATTTCCTGTATTGTGGTGCGGTAGTCGCGGACCTTAGGGTTAAGGCTTGAGTTAAGGATAGTGGATAGCCCTACTAGCTATCCACTATCCTTAACCCAAGCCCTAATCCTAAGGTCCATCACTACCGCACCACAGTGCAGGAAATGTCCTGTTCGACTTAGTGACTTTCGTGCGCTTTCACGTTAGTGGGACACTACTATCGTATTTCGAAATAGTGTAATTTTGATCTATGGTAGTAGACCCATATATATATATATATATATATATATATATATATATATATATATATGGGTCTAGGACTATTCACTGAAAGTACATTTCACTGAAACATTTGACTGTGCACAATTCACTGAAAGCTCAATTCACTGAAAACACAATTCACTGAAACACATTTCACTGAAAGTTATATATGGCCTTTTCCTCACTGTAGTGCGACCCTGGAGTTAGTATATATAGTAAGGGGTTATCTGGGAGGCACTGCCCCCCACAGTGGGGGTGTGGGGGCATAGCCCCCCACATATTTTAAATATTTTGAACTATATACATGGATACTTGCAATTCAAATAAATTACTCTTTTCTGAACATAATATATACCCAAACTATGTGGGGGGCTATGCCCACCACACCCCCCAATGTGGGGGCAGTGCCCCCCACATCCCCCTCACTATATATACTAACTCCAGGGTCGCACTACAGTGGGGAAAAGGCCATATATAACTTTCAGTGAAATGTGTTTCAGTGAATTGTGTTTTCAATGAAATGAGCTTTCAGTGATTTGTGTACAGTCATTTGACTTTCAGTAAAATGTGCTTTCAGTGAATAGTCCTAGACCCATATATATATATGTATGTATATATATATATATATATATATATATATATATATATATATATATATATATATATATATATATATATAGTATCATAGGGCATGATTAATGTTTTTTTCAGACTGATGAAGGCTTGGTAAATTTTACGCTAAAACCAGTCCGTGTTTTGCCTTGTGGACATGTATTAATAAACAGAGGAAAGTCTTTTTACACCACTGTGTGCTGGCCTTCTGCTTTTTGTTGTTGCGTTTCTGTGATATTTGCATGTCAAAATATCCGTAACATTTCATGTTTTGTTTTTCAAGATGGAGGATGTAGATCAGAGAGCACGTGCTGTGTGCTGTATTTTTAAGGAACATATCAAAGACTGAGAATGCCCGTATAAATATCAAGCACGTGCTATTCCTAGTGCCATTTTGAGAATGTGGCCAAGGAGTAAGCATGCATGAATACAGCAGTTAGTTTGTATATATAAGTTACGTAAGTTAAAGTCAGTAAACTTCTATTGTGATGTGTTTGTATAAAGTAAAGCTGCTTAAACAGATCCCACAAAGACTCTTTTATTGTATCTAAAGTAGGAGAGCAACAGGGCGGATGTTCTTCCATTTCACTGTTGCAGTATTCTTTACAATAGGGATCTCCTGCCAAGTGTGGCCTGACATCCAGCCAGTAAACCAAAGCCTTTATGTTGCTTTAAAGTAAGTCATATGTCACATGTATGCTCCTTGTGTATAGTGTAGGGCATAAAGGTGTTGTCCGAATGTACCATCCTCAGAACTTCTTTGCTACCAGTCAGAACGCCATATTTTGATCATTGGTCTGAATGTCCGTTTCGTCGCTGGTTCACCAAAGCCATTTCAGATAAGTGCACCATTGGGGTTTTTGCTCTTATCTTCTTTTTCCTTTTGGTATTGCTTGTGGGGTTTTATGTCATCCAAGAAGGGTAAATACCAGTGCGGGAAACAAATTCCCCATAAAGACCATTACGAGCAGTGCTTATTTTGTCTTGGGACTTCCCAAGGCCATAAGACATATCCCATTTGTCAGGCTTTTGTTCCAAAGACTCTCCATAGTTGGCTTTCCTCTTTCACCTTGTATTTAGAGAACCAACATCTTAACCTTTTAGTGAAAGACACTATGGAGGGAACTTCCCAGTCTGAGGGTCAGACATCTGTGAAAAAGAAGACCAAGAAGTCTAGGTCTGATTCTTCTGCTGTAGTACCTCCGCTGGATGTCTCGCTTAAGGCTAGTGAAAGCACAGAGGATTGCCCAGCTCTTGCATTGGATTCCTTTGCCATGACCACTTCAGAGGCTGGCAAGGATCTGACCTTATGCATGTGCTTGGTGGTGTTACAGATATCTGCTTTGGATGTTCAGGGGAAACATAGATGATTATTACCAAAGGGCCTAGGGGTGTTCCTCAAATTTTGGTAAGAGAGGAAGTTCTGACTACAATTGTGGAATGTCATCTAGCATCTGAGCCTTCTAAGTTTTACAGGGCAGACATACCTTTGAAGAAGAAACAGAAAACAAAGCATGTTATTCCTACTCCTAAGGACCTTTGTAGAGAATGGCAAAACTTCAGTCAGGGTTTCTTTAATGCCCTTATGTCACCTTCTTGCTCCACCTTGATCCTCAAATCCTCTTAAAAGGCCTAAGAAACAGGATTCCTCTTAGCAAGAGGTGGATGCAGATGAGGAATCCCTTGCGTACTCATCCCAGATTCCTTCCCGTTTAGACTATGGTTCTGAGAAAGAGGAATCTACTAATCCTGGCACTCCCTTTGAGGATATTTACTTTGGGGAAACAATTTCCAGAATGATTGGATTTTGTAAATGAGATTGTCCTTAGGTTTCTGAGATACAGGAGCAGTATTATGAGCTTCTGCAAATGGACTCTCCCAGACCTTTGGCTGTCTCTCCTGTTTTGACTGCCTTGTTGGATGCCTTTTCTACTGTGTCTCAGACTCCATACTCCCAACCCCATGCCTTCAGAAAACATGATAGGTTTATAGGGCGCCTGAGGATTGCATATTCCTTTATAGATGTCCTTCAGCAGACTCCCTCTGTGATGTTGTTGGCATCTGATAACACATCTCAGTTACTGCCTTCTACAAAGTTTCTTCCTTATGATAAAGACAGTAGGACTATGGAAAGGCTAGGTAAGAAGGTTTATACTTCTGCTACTTTTAGAGTTGTCAGTTACCAAACTCATATCTCCAGATATATTTTGGTTCTTCTTTCTCAGGCTTGTCAGGTAATTTCTGACCTTCCTGATTCTGAAGATAAGACGTCTGCCCTATCCGTTTTGGGGACTTCCTGTCCGGTGGCTCACCATTCTATTAAGTGGAGTTATGATGCAGCAAATGTTTCTTCCAGAGCTGCTGCTTTTGGTTCTGTATTGCGGAGATATTCCTGGCTTTAGCTTGAACCTTTGCCTGATGATATTAAGGCTAAGTTGATGGATTCTCATCTGGATAACAAACACTTATTTGGTGCAGCTACTGCTGATTTGTTTAAGTCTCTTCAGGATAAGGACAAGGCTTTGTAGGAACTTAAACATGTTTTTGTTTCTCTTGTGCCTAAGTTTCAACGAAATTACCTTAATAAGCTGGCCTTTGTATGTAGGCAGTCTTGCCCTCCTAAGGGCTCCTCCTGCTAAAGCTACCCAGACTCCTGTAACTCAGAAATCTCCTTTTTTCTGACAAACTGGGTGCTGACTGACTATTCTGTTCTTCTCAGCCACATTCCTTTTTCTGTTTGTCTTTCTCTGTCCCTTCCAGTTTGATTAAAGATTACTCAGGATTCCTGAGTCCTTTACATTATCTTCCTAGGCTATTACATGGCCTGGAAATCTCTCCCCCCTTTTAGGAACAGTTGGCTTTCTTTCCAGGGGTGCTTCAGGACCTTTTGACTCAGGGAACTATTCAGGAGGTTCTAGTTTCTGAAAGGGGAAAGGGGTTTACTCCAGAATGTTTTTGGTTCCAAGGAATGAGGGCACTTGGAGAACCCTTCTAGAAGTCTGTCATTTAAACAGTTTTCTGAAGGCCCCCTTCCTTTTGGATGTTGTTCCTTCAGACTTGTTTCCTCTGATGCTTCCTCAGGCTTTTCTGGCATCTCTGGACTTCAAGGATACTTATCTTCACATCCCTATTCATCTCCTTTTCATGAAGTTTTTATGTGTCTCTGTTGCTTCCAGGTATTTTCAGTTCTGTGCTTTGCCTTTGGCCTTTCTACTGTCCCTAGGATATTCACCAAATGTCTCACTCCTGTGCTTGCTTTTTGCAGACTAAGAGGGATACAGATATTTCCCTACTTGGACGATCTCTTGCTTCAGGCATCCCCTCCAGAGATTCTGCTGCAGCATCTTCACTTTGCCATTTTCCTTTTGCAAAGCCTGGGCTTCACTATACATTTCCAGAAGTCTTTTCTGACTCCTTCACAGGTTCATGTGTTTTTGGGGTGCAAGATCCAGATGCCCAAGTCCTTGACTGTGATTTCTTTCTTTCAGTCCTTTCCTCCTCTGGCCTTAATCACAGCAAGGGAGTTTCTGAGAGCTCTAGGTTTTATGGCCTCCACCATTATTATACTCCCTTTTGCCAAACTCCACATGAGAAAACATCAGTGGTTTCTAAAGTCAGTTTGGCTTCAGCATTCTCATCCTCTGGACTTATTTGGATAAGACTAAGACTTCATTAATCTGATCAGTTCTTTGTTTGCTTTCTTCCTAGATCCTTAGGTTTGGCTGTTTCCAAGCAAACTATTTCTTTTTGGATTTCTAAAACCATTTCTTTTTGTTATACCTTCCTTGGCAAGAACCTTCCTTCTTCTGTTAGGGCTGTGGCTTCTTCTGGTGCTTTTTTCAAAGGTTTGGATACTAACTTTATTCTTGAGGCAGCTACCTGGACTTCTGTACATACATTTACCAAGCACTATAAGTTTGATGTGATTTCTGGAGCTAGAGCTAGCTTTGCTAGGGCCATTCTCCATGGGTTCCTGGAGAGCTCTGCTAGTCCATCCACCTCCCTCTCATCTTCCTGAGCTTTTGCACTCTCCGTATTGTAAAGCATACTGCAACAGTGAAATGGAAGGTCATAGTACAGATGGGTAAAATCTTACCATAACGGTAGATGTCCTTCTCTTCACTGTTGTAGTATTCACTCCCTCACTCCTTCCGTCTGGTTCTTTCCTCTGCTGGATGTACTGGTTACCTCTTTTTTTCCTTGGAATGGTGTTGTTACTGAGGGTGTCCGTTCTGAGGATGGTATGTCCAGACATCACCTTTATGCCCTATGCTATATGTGGGGAGCATACCCGTGATGTACAGTGTGGTATACTGGCCGGACATTGGGCTGACCTTGGCAGGGGATCCTCATTTTAAAGAATACTGCCACAGTAAAGAGAAGAACATCTACTGTTATGGTAAGAACTTACATAACCATACTATCTATATATTTCTCCATTAGAACTGGATTATCTGCATTAGTTCCCCACATATTTGGACAATTCTGGTTATGCATATGAATGGAGTAAGAAGTTTGCACATTATCTTTGACATCTCATAAACCTTCCTCGGTGTTTCTTCTATCATTATTGTTTGCTGGATCCAACAAGGCTACAGAAGCCTTTTAAGGGTGGCCCTATATTACATCCCAGGCAAGAAGTACTTCTTGTGGTGCTGTGAAACAGGGTTGCTCAAAGTATACTACACTGTGGTAATTTATGTTGAATGAGTTTGCATTACATTATGTGACACGAAATAGGGATGAATTACTTATGTATTCTGCTTATTGGGTGCATCTAATGTGTAGATGCTGCCCTGTCTCCTCTTGGATTATCCAACCCCTTGCAGTTGTCCCAGATCCTCTTGAAGGCCCCTGCAGAGTCAGGACCTACCACATGTTCAGACAGTCTGTTCCAAGCTACCAGAACACTCTCAGAGAAAAAAAATACTTCCTCAGGTGCAAGTTAAAGCAAGTATTATGCATTTAATAGGTCTATATTAGAACATCGAAGTTTCACAACTTCAAATGTTCTAACATCGACACCTATTCAGTGAACGCTGACAACATTGAACATGCAGAACAGCAAATTTTTTCCTAGGGAAAAAATTTGCTCTTCCGAAACACATACACACAACACAAACACACCAAACAAACAGCAATCCACACACATACACCTAAAATCTTACAGCTAACCCTACACTAAACTGTACAAACACCACTAACTATCCACTTACCTTAACCCAAACCCTAATCCTAAGGTCCGTCACTATCGCACACTCACCTCACCCGTGCCCTAACCCTAACTCACCTACCCCGACCTAACCCTCACGTCCATACAATCGCATACATACCTAACCTGCGCCCTAACCCTAACTCACCTAACCCACGCCCAATCTCACACTTACCTGAACCCGACCTGTAACTTTCCACCACAGTGCTGAAAATAGCGAAAAGACAGAAAGGGACAACCAAATTCTTTCCCTAGGAAAAACTTTGGTTTTCTGTCGTTTCACTATTTTCAGCTTTGGCTGAATAGGGATCGATGTTAGAACATTCGAAGTTGTGAAACTTCGATGTTCTAATATAGACCCCATTTAATGACCTCTGCTTCCTCTTCTGTCCTTGCACCACCCCTTCACTTAGAATCTTACTCCATAATGGATAGGACTTCAGCAGTTATACATGACATATTTGTCCATTCCCTGATGATTACTGTGCCCTTCTTTTGGATGTTTTCTGTTTTTTGACATATTTTCCTTGTTATGTCAGTATTCCTTATGTGATCTCACCAGTATGTAAAAGAGTAGGAGTATAATCTATCTCTTGAAATTATACCCCATGTAATACCTCCTTGGCTATTCCTGCTGCTGCCATCTGTAATTGTACCTGTGGGACCAGAGCTGATGTGATGATCACTTCTTGTTCCTTTTAACCCACTATCACTCCTGGTTTAGCATCCCCTAACTTGTATGAGACTATTGCATTGTTTGTACAAAAATGCAGTACCTTGCACTTAGCTACACTGAGTCTCATCTGTCACCTCTCTGGTGACCTGTAGAGAACTTTCAGGGTCCACTTTTTAAGTATTTCTACTACTCAAGATTTGATGCTAACTTTGATGCTACCCACAAACAGGTTCAGCATGTTAGTGACTCCCTTATGATTAACCCTCGGTTTCCATCCCTCTTTTTGCTTCTTCCATTCCTTCTTCTCCCTGCCTAAATTTCTGTTGCTTATACTCATACATCTTCATGTGGTTCTGCCCTGTCATCTTGCTTGTTCTTATTTGAACAAAAGGGTGGAGAAGGTCATATCAGAAACAAGCAAGTTCAGTATATAAAATTTTGGGAGAGTCACACCAGAGATTATGCGGAATCACACAGGGAATCTATTTCTGTTAGACATGGAACAGTGAAGGTCTGTTAAGGGGAGATCTTGCCTTTTAAGTCTTGCAGAATTCCTTGAGGAGAAAAGAGTAGCGCTTGATGAAGGGCTGACAACTCACACTGCTTATCGTAATTTTATTAAAAATTTCAGTGTTGAAACTCCAGAAATATCTTTTTAGCACATATCAAATGATATGCAAATGCATCAGAATCACTGTGTTTTTGTGTTGTAATTCCATTTACTCAAAAGGGGCTTTCATTGAACCTTTTCTAGCCTCTAGAGGTTGGGTCATTTTTTTTTCATGATTTGTACTAACTGAAGGATGCTTTATATATTTAAACTTTTTTCAAAACAAGCTAGCTAAAATAGAAGACTTTTGTGAGGTAGGCACACCTGTAGTCCTTAAACATTTGCCAGATCTTCCCTATACTGTTGTCAGTTTAGTATACCAACCATGCAATTCACTTGTAGTAGGAATCTGTTGCTTCATAGAAATGACAAGGCTTGTATTATTCGTTCTATTTTATTTCAACTGTCGTTAAATTACCTCTGTTTTAATGGATAAAAACATCACTTCACTATCCAAAAGTGAGAGTACTTACCATTAATTTATGTAGGTGTTTTTGTACAACTAACTCACCTTTGTTCTTCACATGAAGATATATCCAAAATTAACTCTTTCAAAAACAGTTTCACATTAGCTGTTAATATGTGCACTTACTTGTCCTCAACAAGGTGTAATGTCAAGCTGTAAAACTGGAGGTGTTCTCTTGTACTGAAAACATCAGAGAATAACATATCTAGCTTAGGTACTCAGGCACAAACATACTTCTTCCTGAAGCAATGTGATTCAACCACAGTGTAAGTGGTTCAACAATTAGCACACTCTCCCTTTGACAGTTGAAGGTCAGAGGAAACTGGGTTCTGTTGCTGCACTAAGTGCTTGAATTCATTCTTCATTACTGACACTACAGGATGCTGTACTCCTGTATGTGCTGCCCTTCAGATGAGACATTAAACTAAAGTCCCTGCTACATGACTTAATGGTAGCTTAGACAGATGCAGAAGATTCCATGACACGTATGAAAAGTCTTAGGCAGATTTTATAAAAAAAAAAAAAATACACATCAAATCACATACTTGCAACAACTTATATACAATGTTTATATTGACATGTTATGTACACTGCCAAATAAAATAAAGGAAACTCATAAAAAGCAAAATATTAGGAAACATTACATAATCTTCATTCATTCATCCAATTTAATTTACTCTGGATATGGCTGAATTTCCTGTGGTCAGTATGAATGCCACCTATGGGGTGCCCTGAAAATAGACCACGGACTTAAGTGGACTAACATGGTTAACAAATATAAATAAATAAAATGAGATCTATGAGATCTGAGCTGGAAAAAAAGTTGGGCCTTCATGATCTGTGGCAAGATTAAAGAGGAACTGAAGACATTACAAGGCACTGGAGAGATTTGGGGTATTAAAATTGTCTGTCTGATATTATCGGGAGAAACAATAACTCTTGAGATGAGATTAACTGTCAAAGTGATGGAGATTTTCTCTAAATGTCACTAAATATATATTTCAGCAACTGGATCCAATAAGTTAAGATGGCAATTACCTATCTATCACAACAGGGGATTATACATGGTGTGAATTTTTCAGAATATCTAAATCTATTATGATTTATACTTGTTCTAAATATGCATTATTTGCTTTCCCGAATCATAAACTATTTATTTCTTTTTTAATTATTCTTGTCAAATAAAAAAATTGGAAAGCAAGCTATAGATAAGCAAGTATGTTGATCATTGTAAACTTGGTTACATAATAAAGCACTGCAAGATTATCTACAAAAATACAGAACTGGTTCAGTAGTAATATCTTCAGTTTTAAAGTTACTAAGTGTCTCATCATGATACCCGATTAAAAGGGCATATGGTTACAAAATAAATAGTCCAGTATGAATAAAAAATACTTCATCATTAAAGATGTAGGGCAGTACTTGCAACAATTAACTTTGAGCACTGTGCATCTGCCAGCAAAGTTAGAAAATCATAAGTTGTAGCCCATCTAATTTTAAATGGCATGTGTAGTCACACTCCAGGAATATCATCAGGAGCGGCCTTAGGTCAACTGGTGCCCTAGGCAAAAGGCCTACATTGTGTCCCCCATCACACTACCCAGTGCCTCCATCCTGCTCTACCTTCACCAAATAAATACTGGAAAAGTGCCCCTGCTAGAGCGATGCCCTTGGTGGCTGCCTAGTTGGCCTATGCCTAAGGTCGGCTATGAATATCATTATATCATTTCAAGTTTCAACATCTGACCCATTATTTAATGCTGTGCTCTGCTTCGTGGTCCTTGACCAAGGCATGCAGAAGAACTTGAAAAGGTACAATGATTCCTTAGCAGAAAAAGCGTAGGGTGGGAAACCCTGAACTGTTCAGAAAGGGTTCCGAAACTCTCATTATATGGTTTTCTTGTAGGTCATTAAGAGGTGACCTTTGCCTGGCCTGTAAAGCAATATCTGATCTGGTTTTATTTGAAAGGCAGTGCCTATAACACACTGCTAAGGAGCTAACACAAGATCAGGGACTTAATACTAAAATAAATATCAGGTTTGGACAGATCCTAACTATCCTGGTCAGAATACAAGAACATGGCCAAAAAAATATATTTTGGCTAAGAAGCTTTATACAAAATGCCAAAATAATCAAACGTATTATCAGAACTACTGCAAAGCATTAATTGGTATTTTATCATAAATGGCAACCGATGTTAATTACACACATATAGTAAACACAACTCTGAGTTGAGAGTCCTAATACCACTAACAAAGGTGACATTCTTGTACATATGTATATAGAGTATAATAGAGTAGACTGTGAATGTTAGGTAGGTTGGTGTTGTGCCTCCAGTTATACTCCCAGTTGTAACCAAAATATACTACTGAACTGTTATAATATAACAATGTTCTGACCATGACATAACATATAATAGCTTCATAGTAATCTAAAGTGTAATCTTAGCTTGTTTGTATTTCTGTAGTAGAAATGTATAATACCTAGTTTAAATAATTTGCTAAATGCTGAGCACTATGTAACATCAACTGTTTCATGTGTTTTATGATTTGTTACTTTTTTTATTTTGCATTCTATATAAGAAAAATATTCATTAAAAGATGTTTGATAAAATAAATATCAGGAAAAGAAAAAAAATGTGACAGATGCATTTTACATGATGCCTTCCAAGATAATGAAATAAGATTTCCATTACAATCATCCTTGCAGTTCTACTGTGCAGTATTCAGTTCTGACTTCCAGACGCTGCATGTGTGGAGTCTGCATATTCTTCCTGTCTACACATAGATTGTCTCAGGTTATACCAGTTGACTCCCACTGCCCAAAAATGTGCCAGTTGATTGCTTGTATAAAATTGTTCATATATATTGTGTTCACCATTGCCATTGTGGCCCATATTATGACCAAACAGTGTTTATAGACAAGCCCATTTACCTGATTAACAAATGTTAATTAAACAAACAAATAAATAAATCATTAAATTAATAATTAAAAGAAGGAAGGACAAGATTAACTTCCTTCAAAAATAATCTTGCTACATATATGGGATGTTAAAAATATCAAGAAGCTTAGTAGTTTGTAAGCCCAACAATCAAACATATAAACATGTGAAATTTGGCATTACCCCTTTCCCTTCCACCTCTTTTTAAAGGTATAATCGAGGCTACATACGTTTAAGACTTCTTTTTCAATAATGTGCCTCTGCTTTACCAAGGAAGAGCTTAACTTCATCACAAAACGTCTCTCTAGTTCTTTCCTCCTCCAGCTACCAGCATACCCATATCTGATTACCTAAAGAAATACCTAACACTCAGATGTCAAATAACAAATTGATTTAAAGAGATGAATCACAAAATAATGATTAAAAAAAAACTTAAAAAGACTATCCCCAACCCCTTTTAATTATATATACTAATTGTGAGATTGCACATCAGTAGGAAATAGGAGGGTAAATTCCTACTTCCAGCTGTAGCACAATCTCTCTCTCACACACACACACACACACACACACACACACACACACACACACACACACACACACACACACACACATATCAGCAATGAGAGAATGCAGTCTCTCAAGTTGCAAAATCAACATTTGATATTTCAAATGTTCTGCCAAACTCATGCTATTCTGCCCATTGCTACAACCCTGAGTTATCATCCCTGTTTCCTAGCTTTCTTGGTTTGCTGCTGCTGAAAGACACCAGAGTGGTAGGAAGCCTTGTAACAAAAGAGTAGTTATAATTTAATAATAAGCCAAGAGATGTTTAACTTTCTATGGGGTATGGGTTGGGGGATGGTGTAGTGTGTGTGTGTGTGTGTGTGTGTGTGTGTGTGTGTGTGTGTGTGTGTGTGTGTGTGTGAATGTTGCATGTGCATATGTGAATGCACATCCCTTGCTGGGAATGTCATTGTATTCATTCAAGCATTAAGTTAATAACCCATATTTTGCAGCTCTTGATGACTGCATTGTTTAAGTGCTAACAGCATGATGATGCTTCTTCTTCTTTCTTTCGGCTTTTTCCAGTTAGGAGTCGCCACAGCAGAACTCCAGTCCGCTAATGATTGGCAGTAGATTTTTTACGGGTGCCGAGGTGCCAGCACGACGACCAACCTTCAGCGAAGGCAGCTAACAGCATGATGCTATCCTGTACAAATATATAACAGACTAGTTATGGTGCTTGCTAATGTGTGCGTGGTCAATCTGTGATCATAGACACAGAAGAATATGGCTACCAAGGATAAAACATAACTTATGGTGCAACAGGTAGAATGCATTTGCTGACCAATATGGTAGTGGTTGTGTGAGAAAAAAATTGAAGAAAAGGGACCAAAACTGCATATAATCAAAGTAAAAAAAAAGGTCAAAAGTAAACTTTTTTGTCATTCAGAAATTATACAAGTGCAAAAACTGAACTAAATTCCGTATCTCCAGACTCAATGTGCAGACAACATATAGACTATTTTCACAGACATTTACATATGTAACACCTGACTATATGGAAATACTTTTAAAAGTATTTGTATTATCAAATGACCTATGAGGTATAATTTTGGGCTACAAACCACAAACATAAAGCTTATACAGTATGCCTTTAGATAACAGGTTATGGAAACTTTACCAATATTTTAATTGCAAAATTTATCAATCAAAGGTGCTCTTTATTGATTAAAATTGTGATTAGTTAATAATGAATTCTATGTATAATGGCTATTTAAAGGAAGCAGTATTAAGCAAGTGTTCTTGTTTATGGCAGTATATATTACATATATAGTACTTTTGTATTCAAAAATTGGAAATCTAACAAATGAATAGTGAAGCAAATGAATAAAGTGAGTTTCCTTTCTGTAAATTAGCAAACTGTATAAAAGCAAAGCAAACCAATTTTTGCATGGATTTGTTTGCAAGTACTTCAAGTGGGTTGTAGCTACTTAATGAAAAATAAACTTCAGAACAATTATTATATACCAGTGCATAAAAGGTACTTAAGCATCGGTATGGGCATGGCAAGAATCCCTAAACAGCATTACAAATAAGTCTGGTAGATCACAGTTGCAGTTCAAAGATGGCTGAGCATGGTACACATATTAATGTTTTTAAGGCTGTTATAGAAGAATGGATGGGAAATAGAAAATTTACCCCTGGACTGTCCTCTGCACTACTACTAATGTACATAGTTAACTCCTAAAAGCTTTATCCCAAACATAGGTCCCCAGTAAATTATATGTGGTATGTTCCCAGTTATTCTAAATGGGGTCATATATAATTATTGACCATGGAATGGGTAAGGACAGTCTATAACCAAATGGGATATGCACATACGAACCTAAGAATGGGTAATGTATGTAAAGAGGCTTGAACTGTATTATAAAGCAAAGTACATTCCAGAGGACAAAAGAGCCTCAGTGTCACTGAGGGTAATATGCAGCAGAATGTAGAGACTGTTGTGCATTTCAGAGGTACCTACTAAACCATTTATAAATCATTTGGAAGCATTGTAAACAATTTACAGGACAATTTCAACCCCTAGACCCTTGATAATTACAAAATATTTTAGACTCTGCAAAATGAATCAAATGAAGCATGACTGACACTGGAATATATCAGAAGTTGTAAACTATTTTCCAGTTTGAAGAAGGACTGGTAGATGTTTTAAGTGCAGAGTTTGTGTGAGGGATATATACTGAAAACATGCAAAAAAATTGCTTTATAAATAAAATGCCACACTAAATGAAGTGTTAAATGCAGTACTGCCAACAGAAATACCAACTAAAGACAGCCCAGAATGGCAGCAGGATGCAGGTGACTGTGTTGCTAATAGAATATCTGTTAGTATTCTGAAATGTCAAGCATAGTTTTGTGTGGTTTTGTGTGGTAGAATATTGCACAATCCCAGTAAGTGCTGGTTCAAATAAAAGATTGTAGAATATGCCAGAAGGGGTTATAATGAAAGAGTGAGCTAGTAGAAAATAATAAAAAGTAACTAAATGGCAGTCAGGGTGCAGTAGAATAAGCATGACAGGAAGTGTGTGTAGCAAATGGTAGATACAGGAAGCAATGAAAGGGTAAATGTAGAAAATGAGCTTTATAGTTCAATATGTTTTCAACTGTATAGGATGAATAAAAATAACAGAAAATTCTAACATCACTCCACAAGTGGCAGGAGTGATACTTAAGATGTAACAGGGTATAGGAGTTGCTTTTGTCTCTTACAGTTATATAACAGGATGAGAAGTTATTTTTATACATAGGTTCATAGATTAGTACTAGGCTAACTGCCCTTGCGAGCTATTTTAAACCTAGCCAATTATCCCTTGTGAGACTCAAACCCTGCACCTTGTGTTTGTAAGGCAAATACCTTTACCATTAGGCCACCCTCCCTAACATACTATTGGATAAATCAGAAGCATCACTAAAAACCTATACAGGGTTGGAGGTATCTCAAGTTAGGAAATAACTTTACCTGTGATATCTAAAATGAAATTATAGAAACTGAAACTGAATGTACTTGATAAAGGAGGGACAGCACCATGAAGAAGGGCGAGGAGATAACACAAACTCAACTGAAATGGCAATTATTTTTTTATTTATCTTTTGTTGATTGGGTTAGTCCCACTAGGCTAGTGGCCTCTTTTCAGGGATCTCATTGTTAAGCAACAGCTAAGGAAAGTAACAAAGTTGCCATAGATGAAAAGTTGTTGCAGTTATTGGCAAATGCTAGCCAATCTTTGCAAAACTTGAACTAGGACAAAATGCTAGACCCCAAGTCCATGACATTAGGGCAGTATGTTATGCACTTATACTGGGTCTAGGTTTCATAGGTTTAATTAACCAGTTTCCAGGCCATATGGCCATTGAAAAATACTGACTGCATAGTATTAAACCAACTAATCACCCCACTCATAAATCTAAACTGATTTTAAGACCTGTAATATTTTTAATTATTCTTATTTCCTGGGATAGCTTACTCCATGCTCTTGAAATTGACTGAGAAATATAATAGTCTTGTTTGTCTATAGTCCTAAATGAAATACTTATCACAGCAATATCAAAGCTCAACATTCTTTCTCTTCTCTCACCCCTCTCTATACATATCTATGTGTGTGTGTGTGTGTATGCGTGCGTGTGTGTGTGTGTGTGTGTGTGTGTGTGTGTGTGTGTGTGTGTGTGTGTGCATGAATGTGACAAATCCCATCACTGTCTTATATTCATCATTTTTTGAAATCTGGTGTAAACATAGCTTACCCTGTAATAGCATGTAAGCAATACTGAAGAGTCTTAGTTTTTAAAATCTAAGACAAAAAAAAATAAATACTGTATTATTTTAGTAAATATTCAGTATACAGTGTCTAATACATTTATTTAAGCATTACCATATATACAAAACAAGATAAGTATATTTCAAAATAGGCCCAATTAATTTTGATATAATTCAGGGTTTTGGGTCACATTTAGTCACACATAGTCTGAAACAAAACTCCAACTTATTTTGTTGTCCTATTTGTTATATTTTCTGTATATTCTTTAAATGTGAATTTCTCAGAATATCTAAATCCATTATGATTTCTACTTGTTCTAAATATGCATTCTTTGCATTCCCTGAGCATAAACTACTTGATTTTCAAAAAAACAGGTATTTGCATTTATTTATACTAAAATTTATTCTTAGATTGTTGGTCCAGATGCCAGTTTCTGGTAGTTACTCATTCCGTTTTACGATGTTTAAGTTAGATATTATAACAGTACCTTTTTTTCAGTCGTGTGGATACATTGAAGCACAGCTTATGGCAGATTTTGGAAAAAAACCCAAATAGATTAAAGAGTACGGGCCTGTAATGTGGTACTCTACTGTATATTTCATTTTCTTCAGATATTTCGCTAAGAAATTATACTTGTTCAAGCCTGTTTGATAACCATTCTTTGATCCAGTTTATGATGCGAGAACTAATACTGACATTTGTCATGGCCTGTATAGTCCCATAGTAGGGGAGTGTGACAAATGCCTTTGCAAGATCTAAATATACCACCAGAATGATGAGTCCAGGATGAATAGCCATAATTAACTAAATCATAACATTCTATTAGATTTGCCATAGTAGACTTCAGAATCCATGTGGTGTCCTGGGTTGACCTGTTTTTTTTAACAATGTCCTCCCTAAAAACATTAACTACTTATTTTATTTTACTAACAAACTATGAACCATAGTGGCTTAAATTTAACATGTCCTTAAAAAAGAATCTGCAATCATATATAGTATCTTCTCAATATTTAATAATACTCATTGACTTTTGAGAACATATTTGTTGTAACATCTCTCATTTATAAACCAATAGTCTGAAGTTCGAGATGAAAGTAGAATTTAACTAAATACTACCTTAACCACGTGTAATAAGAAATACTACAAAATCAGTATTATTGCTTGTCTCATACAGGATAATGGAACAATTCATATGGAATTGATGCCAGCATGTATAATGACACACTTGTATTTGATATGAATTGTTATAAGTGTTTTTAATACTTGTAGACATCTATAAGAATCACAGGCTTAAAGCAGATGCCATATGCTGACCATCTAAAAAAACTCCAGCTATACTCTGTGGTATATCGTCTACTCAGAGACGATCTCTGCTTAACATACAAGGCCATGTCAAACCCTGAGCTGTTGGACATGCTCCACTTAAAGAAATCCCAATCCCTCAGAGCCACATGGTCCAGGGATCAAAGTCTTGTCATCACAATGAACAAAACATTCTGGAGGGATAGGTTCCTGACCCAGAGACTCCCCATACTCTGGAATAGACTGCCCATACATGTCAAGCAGAGTGCCTCCTTGGCCCTCTTCAAAAGGAACCTTGATGATTGTATGGGAGATAGGAAATTCACCCCAGGGATCATGTCTGTCACCCTGCTAGACAGTAATTATTGTGGGAAGAAATATCCAGGGAATTGTTATGGCTAAGCTTGTATAGGCCCTAGGGCCAATAGCCTAGTACCAACCTATGAACCTATAAGTTTGAAACCAGACAAATTTGAGACAATAAAACTTTGATGATAGCAGTGCAACTTCTGAGTAAATGTTTCATGATTGAATCTCCTAATATAAGTACTTCAAGGATATAGTTATAGTCTGCCTCAGTGCTGCCCACAGATTTATTCTTGCTGGTTTCTTTAACAGAATTATTCATGTGACTTTTAACTGGCTCAGTAGACATGTTTAAGATGATTGAATCACTTATCTCTGAAATGATATCTATCTCTTAGTGTTTTTTCATGGGATACTATATTTCCTTCCACTCCTTTAAATTACAAGTGTTTTGTAATAGTCAGTCTTTCTGAAGTCATTCTTCCCTCTTCCTTGAGGTGAAGTGACCTCAGATCCAGTATACACAGAGATAGGAGTGCTATGAAATTCAACCTTCTTGTAAAAAAAAAACTTGCCATTAAAAGTCAGCTTTTGCAGTTTAAAAGATCACAATTATGATAGGGAGCCATTATACTTACAGTAGAAGGTGAACTACATAAGCTAGTGTTCACCAGGATACCATGAAAAGTTCAACAAATGGACTAGATATACTCTAGTGCCAGTGGACGATAAAATGGATTACAATATTATCTTCTGAGGTTTCAAAATTATAAAAACTGTGCAATATTTCTTGCCATCTATTAAATAATTTTTTGCACCTCTGTTTGTAAAGAGAGGAGCAATTCATGAAAATTACCCTGATGCAGTGTATTCTTACTTGGCCTCTTAAGGTCTTCTAGATCCTTGTCATTTCACATTTATACCTAGATATGGCAGATGCTGTTCTTCTTCTTCAGGTGGTGGTTAATGACCTATTGGTAATGATGGATCAAAGGCTGTATTCCACCCAGGTCCTTTCAGATCACGTGACAGCTTTTGATACTGATTATCATGCAATCTTTCTCAATCACCTTTGGACTCATAGTGGTCTTTCATCCATAGTCCTCAAGTGTTTTGCGTACTGACTCTTACAGAACCCTCATTGTACATATTTATTCCATATAAATTTCACATTTATGATTCCTGCTGAATGGTAGAGTTCTATACGGCTCATTTTTTGTTCCTTGTTGGCAGTGGGTGTGCTTCCACTTAGTGAAGACATTACAGGGAAAAGTATGAAATATCATTCTAAGGTGATGATATCTAATTGTACCTCTCTTTACTCAGAAGCAGATATCTACCTTCCATTCTTATGGGTTGCATGGATACCATTGGTGGTTGGACTAACTGTTGTTGTCTTGTGCTAAATCCATTAAAACCAAAAATGCAGTTTCTGAATTTGACCATTAGATGTTCACACTCTCCTTACCTGACTCCACTCACTTTTTATGAGGAAACATTTTTTTTAGTTTGATTCTAGTGTTTGAGATCTTAGAATGCTCCTGGACAACATACTGACATTTAAGGACCAGTTGTCAGCCATGGTAAAGTCTTCATATTTTCCTCTTCTTTGGAATATCTCCTGGATTATTCATTGAGCTGGTCTCAAAAGTCATTCATTCTATACTACATTTCTGGTTGGATTACTGTAATTTCCTAATGTTTGGCTCAGTAACATAGATGTAGGTTGCCTCAGAACTCTTCTGCATGGATCTTGATTGAACTTCTTCCTGTATTATTATTATATTTCTTTGGATAAGCTGCAATAATTTTGTTTTTGGCTAGTTCTGTTTTGAGCTGTTTGGCTAGTTCTGTTTGGTGCTCATACATAGACTACTAAACAACTGAGGCTACTTCATCCCTTCATAATACCTGCTCTGATGTTAATTTATAGCTTTTAGGGATTTTAGAAAGTCTTCCACAGGCCAGGTACCATATCTTTGGAATTTACTTTCTTCCCAGCTTTGGAGCTATAAGTTAGAGACCTGTTTCAGGCTGTTGTTTAAATACCACCAAGACCACCGATCCAAGAAGTAAGCAATTTTAATGAAACACTTAGCATCTCGGCTTGCACAGCATTCCAAGAGTAAAAACAGTACAAAACACTCTTTACTTAAATACAGCATATTGCACAAGACAATTAATCAATTAAGCATACAATTTAAATCACATACTTCCAATTATATTCCTTGTTGAATGTTTCATTAAAGGAATACCGCACCCACAGACTCAAAAAAACATGTTTAAAACATCATGGCATGATGTTTCCTACACTTTAACAGCACTCTGGGATTATTTACAGGATTTTAAATATTTTTATATGTAATTCCAGACTCTGACCACATGGATGCTAGCATATTGACGTGGTTTGGATAAATCAGGTTGCCACTCAGTGCCCCAGAAATCATTGTTTGGCTCAAAAATGTTACATCATGCAGGCCTCTGTTTGCCTAAAGCTCCTGTCATTTCATAGATGTTGCATGCTTACTTCTTGGATCGGTGGTCTTGGTGGTATTTTAAAATTTTATTTTTTGCTTTCTTTTAAAGTTGTATTTGTTGTTTTTATGGCCACTGACCCTGCAAATAATGTGCCACGTCCCTTTAGGGATGATATTTTTGATGGCAGCCAAAGGACTATTCAGCAGTTTGTTTTACAACTGAATGAGAGAGGCTCTAGAAATTTAGAAGCAGTTGGTACTTCTAAGGAGTCCAGTACTGGTAATTCAGCTACTCTTGAAGCAGATGTTCAGGATCCAGCTATGGGTACTGCTTGGGAGCACTTTTTGTGGGCATGAGAACGTCGATTTGTGAACCCTTTTCAAACTTTGGGCTCTTCCACTGTGACTACTTTATCAGCAGAGGCTGTAAATCTGAGGGAGAAGCTGGAAAATCTGCTGCAGAAGGAGGCTAGTACACATATCAACATTCTTTGTCTTCTACAGTATGTACAGAGGAATATTACCCCGAGAGGTCTGCGAGCATACAAAGCACCTACAACCCCCTTTGAGGAGGGGAATGCTGAGGATATAGTCTTTTGAAAGAGATGGGTACAGGCAGCTCACCAGTGTTCTACTGAATGGGTACACATCCTAATTGAGAGGGATAAGTTAAAGAAGCAAAGGCTTAAAGAAGAAATCAGAATGGTGAGTGTTGAAGTTCATAAATTCAACATCTGTTAAACTGACTAGTATGCTGGAAGAAATTAATGGCAGACTTGTGGACTTTGAAGAATTACTAGTTGAGCGTAAAAGCTACAAAATTAATAATTAAGGATTACAGTCTTGATAAAGCTTGCCTCACAGCAAGAGGTTCTCCCATTTGATTCTCGGCTGGAGCCCTTTCTGTGTGGAGTCTGCATGTCCTCACCATGGTCGAGTGGTGTTCGAAAGACATGCATAAATGGGTGTGCCTTCATTAAAGTTTGGGCATCGAGGTGGCATCTTGGCACCATAAAAATCTACTGCCAATCATTAGCGGACCAGAGTTCCGATGTGGCGACCCCTAACCGGGAAAAGCCAAAAGAAGAAGAAGAAGAAGAAGAAGAAGTCTTGATAAAGCGTTTCTTTGGAAAAGAAAAAATAATCGATCTTTTTCATCTAGAAGCAGAAGCAACAATGGTAGCAATGATGTTAGTTGGGGTAAAAATGTTTCTGCTTCTTCCTCTGTTTCTTTTGCTGCTTCTGAGGAGGCAGATGTGATTGCTGGAGCTGAGGGGAATGTGGAACAGTTTTCATCCCTGCCTAAAGCACAAAATTCGAAAGATATGCAGAACCGCTTTTGGAATTCCAGTTCTGCCAGAACATTCTTTAACAGCAGAAAATGGAGCTGCAATGAATGGGGCCAGAAAAAGAACTATAATAAGAATGGACAGCATAACAAGAAAAAACGCTGGTATTTCTGATGTGGTTATGTATGTCTTGGCCTTAAATTTATACCACCTGCTTTACCAAGAATACATGTACTTAAAAGTGAAATCTTTTCTTTCAGTAGAAAATTGCATTTGATGTATTGCTTTAAAAAGAGGGAGGGGTTGTGCCTACTGACTGTTATGAAAGTGGTGATGATGATTCTTTTCACTCATGTTTGTCATCTCAGGAAGATTTGTTTGAGAATGACTTTAATGCTTATTGCCAACTGAACACTGATGCTATCTCTGTTAAAAGCTCTTTTATTCCACCTTTTCTAAACAGCACTTTGAAAGGATATTTTGTTACACTTAATTTTGAGGTTGAACAAATGTACTGGTCTTGCACAGAGAATAAGTCTAATATATGCTTTAACTTAACTAAGCAGCAATGGCTGGCCCTATTGGAATTTGGTAATGACAGAAGATGGGTGGTTAAACTATGTGACAAGGGCAACCAGATAGTAATCATGCATTTTACACACTATTTAGAGATGTGTTATAAACATTTGAACAATGTGGAAATTTATACAAAATGTGATGTTTCTGATTACTTTGAAGCTATTAAGGAGTACCAACTGTTGTTAGACAAAGGTCTTAGGTGGGGTATTTTACCTCTATGGATGTGGAAAAGAAGTTTGGAGTGGAAAACTGCTCTATGGCAGTTTTTTACTGTCTACCTAAGACACACTAAGTTCTAACTAACCTTAGTGGTCGACCTATAGTGTCTGCACAGAGGTTGTTGTTGTATCTTTCGGCTTCTCCTGGTTAGGGGTCGCCACAGTGGAACTCCGGTCCGCTAATGATTGGCAGTAGATTTTTACGTACCGTCTTGCCAGGCCTGACACACAACCTTCAATGCAGGTACGCCCATTCACACATGTGTCCACACAGAAGACGCTTTAGCTGAGAATTGAACAGGACAACGTCTTACTGTGAGGCGACAACACTACTTTTTGAAAAACATAAGTGAGCTGCTACATGAACATATTAAGAAATATGTAATGAGTACAGTCTCTTATATTAGGGATAGCCAGGATTTTTTGAACAAAATAAAAGGGAAAATTTGGAATATGAACATGTTTTGGATCTGCTTGGATGTCAAAAGTCTTTATACTAACATTAAGCATGAAATAGGGATTCAGGCCTTGTTCCATTTCCTAGGGGACTCTCCCATGTCTCAATTTTTGATAGATTTAGATATGTTTTGTTTGAAAAATATTTTTTTTATGTCTAATGGAGACATTTTTTAGCATTTACAGGGCACTGCTATGGGGGCGGCTTTCACCCCCCCCCCCATGTATGCTAATATAGTTATGGCTAAACTTGAAGATGATTTTGTTTATAGATATGATTTTTCTAGATCAAAAGTTATTTTATATTTTATATTTATTGATGACCTTATTTTTTGTCAAGGAAGCCAGACAGAAGCCCTTGAGTTTGTTGATGATTTACAATCTAATACTATGGGCTTAAGCTTTGATGGCATACAGCTTGGCCCACAAGTGAATTTTCTGGATATTAGCTTAGTTGGATTTACAACTAGTCTCCATAAGAAATATTGAACATAGAAATGTATTTTTATATGGGAGTAGTTGTCACCCGAAACATTTGGTCAAGGTACTGCCTTATAATGAATTCTTATGAATTCATAGGCTATGTAGCCTTGATATGAGCTTTGACAGAGAGATAGCAGAAGCAGCAGATATGCTTATTAAAAGAGGCTATGATGTTCAGTTGGTTAGGGAAGCTAAACAAAAAATCATGGCAATGAGGTATTCTTCTAACCCCCAGAGAAACTCTCATTATACCCGTGTTACTGGGAAATATAAAGTTGGTACATGTGGAAACAAATCCACCAACACAGTTGGAAATAATGGGTACCAGAAGAAAGTTTTCTTAGTGACAACCTATAATGTTATAACTGAGGAAATAGTTAAAAAAGCACATAGTTTGTAGCCCATGCTTCTAAGGGATAACATTTTGAACTCTGTATTACCTGACTTTGTGAGTATTGCATATAAAAGAGCTAGGAATGTGGCTGATATTCTGGTGCATAACCAATTTTGTTTACCAGATGTTAATGTTGTTGTTGTGTCTTTTGGCTTTTCCAGGTTAGGGGTCACCACAGCGGAACTCCGGTCCGCTAATGATTGGTAGTTGATTTTTACGTGCCGAGTTACCAGCCCTGATGCACAACCTTCAGCGAAGGTACGCCCATTCACGCATGTCTCCACGCAGTAGACGCTCTAGCTGAGAATTGAACCGGACAGCGTCTTACTGTGAGGCAACAACGCTGTTAATGTTAGTCATAATTTAAGCACAAATAAGGGCACTGTTCCATGTGATGGGTGTTCCATATGTCATTATGTAGTGAGTTCTTTTCCCTATATTAATGGTATTAAATTTACAGCTACGTATGAATACAGTTGTAATACTGAGGGGCTAGTGTATATGCTGAGATGTGGATGCAATATGTTCTTTATAGGGGAAACGAACAGGAGTTTTAGGGTCCGGTTACAAGAGCATATTAGGGACATAAAAAATAAAAAAAACTAGAGAGTCCCCTTGGGAGCCATTTCATGACAGCACACAATTCTGATCTTGATTCTCTTAGGGGTTGTGTTCTGGAAAAACTGCAAGTTGGTATAGGTGAATGTGTGTCCTTAAAAAATAAACTTTAAAAAAAAGAAACCCTCTTGATTTTAAAGTATGGTACTTTGGAGCCTCAGGGACACAACAAGGAATGTAATTGGAAGTATGTGATTTAAATTGTATGCTTAATTGATTAATTGTCTTGTGCAACATGCTGTATTTAAGTAAAGAGTGTTTTGTAGTGTTTTTACTCTTGGAAGGCTGTGCAAGCCGAGGCGCTAAGTATTTCATTAAAATTGCTTACTTCTTGGATCGGTGGTCTTGGTGGTATTTTAAAATTTTAATTTTTGCTTTTTTTAAAGTTGTATTTGTTGTTTAAATATCACCTGTTTCTCTGCATTTTTTTATTCTTTCTTGGGACAATTTAATTTGTTAATTTATTTTTTGAGCACCATTGCAATCTAGTTTAAATATTTTAATGTTCTTTGTGTTATTAGCTTTCTTATTTCACATTCTTTGTGGAACCCTGAATTTGTGTATGTGATTGTCTACTATTGATCCAAACATTTCTTCTTTATTTATTTTTGAGCAGTGCCTAGGTTTTAAGCACTACATCAATAAATGCTAAGTGCTAATTCAAGGAATTCCTAATATGCATTCCCATAATGATCAGTTTACATTGCAAAAAATATCCATACAAATGTAGAGTACAGCTGAACAAATTTACAAATGGCATTCACAGACAAAATAGAACATTGGAATAGAGCATTTCACTTTCTGGAAGCATTCCGAAGAGTATAAGTAGAGCAATGTATTGTGGTTAAAGAGCTAAAAGATGAAGAGTTCTAGATAGGGTAAGGGTATATGGGCTTGCAGTGAACAGAAACAACTGTGAATTTTTCATACATGATGTGAATCTGTAGGACATTTACTGACAAAAATCAATTAAGTAAATTTCAGGATATTTTGAAGGCTCTACTACAAGCACCCAGGACTCTTATTGAATCACAATTGAGGCTGCTAATAGGACTACTAAATTATTACCACAAGTTTATAGTGAATCTCTGAACAGCACTACAGCTCAATTGTAATGTTGCATAATAAATGAATCTCTCAACAGTACTACAACTTAAGAATCTTGTTACATAATTAAGTGAATCTCTTACCAGTACTGTAACTTAAGTGCATTGTAATATAATAAGTGAATCTCTCATCAGTACTGTAACTTAAGTGCATTGTTATATAATAAATGAATCTCTCAACAGTACTTTAGCTTAGGTGCATAGTTACATAAGTGAATCTCTCGCCGGTACTATAATTTAAGTGCATTGTTACATAATAAGTGAATGTCTCATAAGTGCTATAACTTAACTGCATCGTTATATAATAAGTGACTCTCACAACAGTACTATAACTTTAGTGCATTGTTACATAATAAGTGAATCTCACAACAGTACTATAACTTAAGTGCATTGTTGCATAATAAGACTGAATGAAAATGGAACTAAGACTGTGAAGGTGCCTTTAAGAAAATGACTAAAATAATCATGGCGGATGCAGTGATGACTTACTTTGATCCTCCTTTGCCTATTAGGTTGGCATTTGATGCTTCATCTCACAGAACAGGCACTGTTTTATTGTCTTAGTTCAAGGATGGTAATGAATTTGCTTTAAAGTCACAAATTAGACCTGAATTCAAGCGTGTTCACATGTAAAAGCCCTCAGTCCCATTTGCTGACTGAAAAGATTTAACTGATGCTTATATGGAAATATATTTACATTAATTACAGATTAGCTACTTTTAGACATTGTCAGCTATAGAAGGGGGATGTCCATGATTACTATGTACTGGTTGCAACACTAGAACATATTCCCTGGTCTCTTACATATGTTATTAAATATAATGGAATGGAAGAACATGGCATGTCTGACAATATTTTTCAGCTGACATTTTGAAAGCCTGAGGTACCAGATTGTCTGCACCCTTGGGAAGGGCCAGCCTTACCATCACCACCATAGCAGTATATTCATATTGACTTTGCAGATCTTCTTATAGTTTCAGCAGAGGATATGCACTCAAAGTCTGAATTATGTAGGCAACAGCACCTGAAAAGACAATCGGCTGCATTAAGTAAACTCTACATGATTCTGCCATGCCATGTTCACATCACAGCGTGACGTGCACATCATAGCGTACTGATTTATATTCAGTAAATGACTCTACACAAAGTTTAGAGTTGCACAAACCAGGTAAACATCATGGCATTCTAATTGGTACATAGGCAGCTGAATAATATGCTAATTAACCAATCCAATATGGTGGAGTTATTCAGCAAGCTATAAAGGAATTGTGTATGTTCTGTGTAGCCATCTGCCCTGTACTCCAAAGCCTTTTGGAATACAGCCACAGAAACTACACAGGAAAGAAAGAATGTTAGGGCCTGCTCCTGCCCTTCTTCATGTGTATGTGCAACAGGCTCAACTCTATGCTGCTACTGCTGATCGACGTTGGGTAAGGAGGAGAAGAGTAATTGGAGCCCATTTAATTTTTCATGGTCTGCATGAAGTAGAAATAGTATAGTGCTACATGGTAGATAGAGACACAAAAAAACATACACTTAAATATTAACTCCAAATGAAAGATAAAAATAAAAAAATATATAATATATACATACTAATTTAACAATTAAAAACAAAATTAACTTCAAACTTTATAAGATAAAAGTTTTAAAATACTTGTAATTGAAATATGCTCATTTAAGCCCAGTGGCATACAAGCAATCAATTCAAATTGCCACAAGGCTTCCTTACGTTCAATCAGTTCAGTCCAAGGCCCACCCAATGGATTTTTGCATACTGAATATATCTCAAAAAATACAAAATCATGCCCAGGATTTTTTGCCACATGCTTATATAAAGCGTTATTGGTCTGCTTATTTTTTATGTCATGTAAGTGTTCTTATATGCAATCTTTAAATTTACGTTGAGTCTTGCCTACATAGAAACTGTCACATATTCTACATATTGCTAAATAAATAAGCCCCACCGAGTAACAATTACAGTGAAATGGAGTATAAACAAGCTGCTTGTCAACTTTAATCACAGCAGGTTCCAAAATATATTTACATTGGGCACAGAGCCCACACTTATATGTGCCCCTCCTTTTGTTGGACCAGACTCTAACCTGATTTTCATTGTCTACCAGTTCCTTTAAAGACCTGCCTCTTATATACAATTCTGGGCTTATTGCCTAACAGGTTAAATGATCCTTCAAAACAATGAAAGATTTTTCCAATTATTGCTCAGCACCCTATAAATACATTCATTTTCCGGCATATAAGTAGTAATAAATGAAGAGCTAAAATCTTCCTTTGCTTCTATCCTTTTATCGAGCCCCAAGAAGGATTCACCTGTTGTAACAATAGGCATTGATTCACCTTTGTTTCTCTACTTAATTACATCCAAATAAATCTCAGTAACAAAATTCTTAGGATATCCTCTAACATTAAACATTTCCACTAGCTTGTTACCTTCCATTTCAAAAATATGGTCATCTGAGATCATCTGAGCTAACTTGACAAACTGTCCCTTGACAATTCCTCTTTTCTGATGTTGTGGATGACAACTAGCAAAATGTAGAAAACAATTGGAATATGTAGACTTTCTGTGAATCATACTAACAATAGCCTCCTTCTCAAAATCTTTCTTAACCAAAACATCCAAAAAACTAATACTATCACGGCTGAAATTATATGTAATTAACACGGCTTTAATAATTAATTAAAGCCTTTAATCATGGCTGAAATTAAAACCTACCACCCTTGCAGCTGATATTCTACCTGGCAACTTCCTAAAACTAGCCACAGAATCCTTATCCTACCCTATTTCCATCCTCATAAACCACTCCATAAAAGAATCCTGCATCCCTCAACTGTGGAAAGTGTCTTACATTATTTCTCTTCATAAAGGCAGTAATTCCTATGACTTCTCTAATTACCATCCTATAGCTATTCTGTCTCCCCTCTCCAAGCTGCTAGAGAAGTGTATTCACTCTCAAGTCATGCATTTCCTGAACACACATAAACATCTCTCCACCGCACAACATGGGTTCTGGCCACACCACTACAGCTTTTCTCTCATTTACCAATCTAATAAACCAACACAGAAATGACTATAACTATACATCTGCTATATTTTTGGATCTATCCAAAGCATTTGATATGGTCTTACACTCCCTACTATTAGATTCACTAGCGTCCCTATCCTTTGCCCTTTCTACTATTGCCTGGTTCAAGAACTATCTAGCTGATAGGCAATAATCTGTCCAATGGCAAGGGGCACTATCTCCTCTACTTCCAACATTCATAGGCATACCACATGGCTCAGTACTGGGCCCACTTATCTTTTCTATCTACACTAACAATCTACATACCTCCACCCAGCATGTCACACTCAGTATGCAGATGATTCAACTTTAATCTGCTCAGCCCCATCTCTTTCCACCCTCCAACAACAGACCCAGGAATCCTTTAGCTCTGTGGAAAGTTGGATCACAAATATCCAACTCATCCTTAACCCTAATACAACTAAATTGCTTTTATTTACCCCCAGCAAATCAAAGTCTGCTCCTCTTTCCTTTTCTATTACTTCCCAAAATGGTACTATCATTTCTCCTTCTGCCCATACCAAACTCCTTGGTGTTGCGATTGACAAAAACCTTCTCTTTGATGTCCATATCTCTCAAACCATCAAAAAGGTTCACAAAAAATGGATTCACTGTACAGACACAAAAACTTTCTCTCAGATCAAACATGGATCACCTTAGCCCAAACTCACCTATTGTCTACACTAATGTATGCAGCACCAATTCTTACCTATATCAGAAAACATGACCTTGACAAACTTGAGTCATGCTATAATAATATTGCCAAAGTTGCTAACAACGCCACCTTCAGATCCCATAATTGTCTAGCTCTATGGGACGTAAAATGGTTAGAATTTCCTCAACTGCTAAATTACCACCAACTGGTTATTGTCTATAACATTCTGAAGTATCCTGACAAAACTCCATCACTAAGTCATCTACTTACCTACTATGCAACAAATCGCACACTCCACTCTAGTGACAAATCACTTCTACGGATCTGTAGGGCTAATGACACTGCTGGCAAAGCACTATTCTCCCACACCATTGCTAGAAACTGGAACAACCTCCCCCCATCACTGACCTCCATCCTCACCACTTCACACTTCAAAAACTCTCTAAAATCACATCTCATAAGCACCTGGCTTTGCCCATGCATAACCTAAAATCATTGCTTTAGCTCTGTGGAAAGTTGAAAGAGCTTATTACTTGCCTACTGTAAATGCTACAGTTTTTTACATCCAACAATTTTATCTCTTTAATATAGCTACTTCATTGTAACATGATGTATGTAATGACTCTCAATGCTAAAATGTATTTTGTCTGTTTAACTGCTGAGTTGTATCCTGTCTGTTTTACATTTCTGTCTTATTAGCTGGATTTTGCTGTTACAATGTGTTATTATCAGTTTTACTACTATATATTAAATTCTAGTATTTTTGTTAATATATGTGGAGCTTTTCTCCCCGGGCTTCCGCTGTAAATAGACCCAGTCTAGTCAGACTATCCTGGTAAACAAATGTAAAATAAATAAAAAAAAAAAAAAAAAAATAAATAAATAAATAAATAAATAAATAAATGTAAATGTTAAGAAGGACGTAGTGGCATTCAAAAAATCAACAAACCTCTGTGCTTCAATTTCATCAACTTCCCAGGCTATAAATATGTCATCCAAAACGTGCATATAGCTGCCAAGGAGCAGTTTCAAATGTTTTAAATATATATTATTTTTCCCATTGTAGCAAATTGATGTCAGCAAATAAGGGGCCACAACAGGCCCCCATAGCTACTCCCTTCTTTTGATGAAAAAACTGGCCATCCATATGTACAAAACTGTATTTTAAAACTAACTCCATAAGAGTGTATAAAGCATTCAACTCATCAGAGTCTAGTACACCTGTTTCCATTAAAAAATCATGGAACATATCCATACCTTGGTCATGTGAGATTACATTAAATAAATTTAACACATCCACATTAAGGAAGGCTAAATTGGGACTATATCTTACATCTCTCAATTTTGAAAGAAAATCCCACGAGTCCTTACATAAATGGTTATAACCATCTAACAATCCTTTAACCTTTACATCTGTATATTTAGATAAAGGATGTGTGATGGAAGTTCTAGCCCAAACAATAGGTCTCATGGGGGGTTGATTAAACTTTTATGAATCTTTGGGATGCCAAATATCAAAGGAACAATAGGATATTTGACCTCCAAAAAATCAAAAACATCATATGTAATTTGGCCCTGTTCGAACATGTCCTGAAGAAAGAAGCAAATTTTGTTATAAGACACATTTTTATAATTAAGGGAGGTTTCTTCATACAATTCAAAATCAAACAAATGTGTACACATTATACTTACATAATCGGCCTTAGACATGATTACAGTTCCCCCTTCCTTATCGGGATTCATAACCCTGATGTTTTTGTCATGCACTAATTCCATTAAAAGTTTAGTTTCAGCGTCATTTAAATTATTAAAAGATGATCCTCTTTTGTTATATTGCAAAAAGTTCCTAAAGTCAAACCTTTCAGAGACCCACAGGGGACATTCTGCGGGTATCACAGGCATCAGCATCCAGGATGCTACATCAATTCCTGAATGCTATGCTACAGTATGCCAGTGACTCTCTCTCTCTCTCTCTCTCTCTCTCTCTCTCTCTATATATATATATATATAGGGTTCCTATTAGAAGAACGAAAGTCCAAAATGTTGAATGGCTGTATACGTGAAAATGCCATTCATAGATGTGTTTTTGTGAGATCGCGGTACAGTGAAGATCAGGAAATTTGCCCTTTCCTCACTGTAGTGCAATCTTTGAGTTGGTATATATAATTAGCGGGGGGTATCCCCCCACAATAAAGGGTTCGAAGTCCGTCTTTTTCACTGTTTACAGCGTTTAATTATATGAATTTTCGTTCATATAATATAGACTATATATATATATATATATATATATATATATATATATATATATATATATATATATATATATATATATAGGTCTACTTCTAAATTTCAAACTTTTAAAACATCTACTTTCTTATGATCAAGACCATAAGATCAATGTTTTGAAAGTTTGAAATTTAAAAAAAAATAAATAAAAACAAAAAAAAAATCTTTTTTTGTACGTTTTTGCAGGGGGCCTAGCACCCCCACACCTCTGCTAATTAAATATACCAACTCCGAGATTGCACTACAGTGAGTAAAATGGTAAATATACCATTCTGTGCTGTACAGTGATCTCTATTTAGACGGTTCGAACTTTCAAAATGTCAATCTTATGGTCTTGACCAGCTGTTGTGGGTGTGGGTGATGTAGGCATGCACGATATGCCCTCGCCCTGGCCAAGCAATGGGTAGCACACATGCTGATCACCTAAGGGGTACACCTTTCATCCTAAGCACATACATAGAGTACAGTTGATGCCAGCCAATGATCATAACATTTCTTCCCCATATAATGGCTGTGAACTGCTAGCATCAGACAGAGTCAGCCCTGAATAACAACAGTTGTAACTGAAGGACTGCCAACATAAGTGTGGAACCTGTAATATAAAAATAAATGTGTAAGAACATGAATTGGCAGACACCTACATAACTGGTGCTTGTAAATATACCTAAGTAGAGTGTGAGTCATCCAGCAATGCCATCAACATCTGACATGACTGACACCTTTAATATATACTTATGCAGTTTACCAAATAACCTGCCCCATGCAACTAAAATACCCACTATAGAAAAAGCAGTTCAAAAAGTCTATTTACCCCTACATTTTTACAAGTGGAGCAATAAGCATCACCTTTAAATTCCCTAGCTACACAGTTACCTTTTATTGTAAATTAAACCCTCTGAGCACTCTGAAGATGCAAATGAGGTGTGAACTCATTAGAATGGCTGAATGCCAAACTTTTGACTTTGTGTAGCAAATGTAAACACAGTGTAACCATTGCACCATTGTTAGGTGCTAATGGCATGCAACTGTGAATGATTACTCTGACTGAGGCCATGCACAGCAATGCACAGATACCCTTCCCTGAAGCTGGTGTGTCAGTGAGGATACACTTACAAAGTGTGAATTAATTGCAGTGAGCTTTTAAACAAAACCAAATACCCCACATGTATATTTCTTTGTCATAATAGCACAGTTTCCTGCCTTTGCTGAAACTGTTGCTCACTGTCATGTATTTCTACCATACCTTGAAACAAAAAATGAGGGGATATGCACTGCAGACTGCATGTCTGATAGTAAAGCACAGATAAGGTAAGGATTCCTAGAGTACAAAGAGAAAGCACAGCTGCAGTTTTGCAAACATATTCATAAATATTGTGTGATCACTCATTCCACTAAGTATGTTATCTACGCATATGTAATCAACAGAGAATGTGCAACTGTATGAATTGTTTTAATCCTGGATATTAAATGAGAATTGCTTGCATGCACATTATTTAATTCTATTCCAAAGCTGTGTTTGTGGCAAGTAGCGATAACCCACTACACCTGTGTTGTGTAGGTGCAATAGTATGATGGTTCAAATCCAGAGTTGTATATTTTTAGCCTTTGTTTCCCTTTTTGTCTGTCTCTTCTTATTTTTTTTATTTACCATGTACACAGTGCATGGCATAGTGCAAACACATTTCACCGCTTAAGGAAAAATGTAATTTTAATTGCCTTATAAAGTACAAACCCGCTTAGTGGCATTACATGGTGGTCAGCACCATGGATGATAATTATTGCAGATATTCCACCTTTTAGCTAACTATCTCTGCAGCACAAAATGTAAGCACTGCACACTAAAAAAGAACAGGGGTAAAGTAGGGTTTGAGTCTCTTCGGAAAAAAATTTAGTGAGGGGTCATAATGAGTACTTATGAAACTAATATGTGTTCGATATTAACTTTTCCATTTGCACATTGCTTTCCTGAGTGCAAACACTGTACACAGCTTAAGGAAAAAAGTGAAGAATGTAATTTGGTTCACCTTAATCCATGCAAACAGGCTCAGTGATGATGCACGTCTGTTAGCATTCTGGACAGTAGTGAGTGTGGAAAATTCACCTGATGCTTAGCTTTCTCTGTGGCACCAAGTGTAAGTGCATTGTGTTTATGGTTAGAACATAGGTGAGCCAGGATTCAAATCCAACAGACTCCACTTTTTATTAAGGGTGTCCCACTATCATTGCTGTCCAGACTTTGATTATAAAGGTAATACTGCATAACAATAGCTATGTATGACAGGTGCAGGTTGATTGATAGACAGGTATCATTACTGCTTGCATGCACATACTTTTGTTGGTATTATAGCTCATTAATGACTGGCATATGAACCCCAGTTGATTATTTGTTTAACTGGTTTAGCATGACAAAGATGATTATGTAATAAAAAATGCAGTTGCATATCTCTGATGGACAGAGTAGTTTACTGACAGTCATGTAAACCCCTTTAATAACCCAATTATAACTAAAAAATAATGTATTGTAAGGTATGTCATAACTCCAAACTCTAAATTCATGTAAGTTTATCTCTTTTACTCTTATAGTTGTTAGACTGCTGGATGTAACAAAATGCAACTTCCTATGTGAACTGTTGACATAAATAATTTGACTGAAGACTTTTTTTCCCATAGCATCAAGGGTTTGATTCCAGATACATCTCACATCATTTCTTAGTGTGACATTATATGTCTGTGTTATGTTTAATCACCCGCTTCATAGCATTTGCCACAGTTATGAATTCTTATGGAGATATACTGATTAGTGGCCAAAAAAAGTGACATCCATCCCCACAACTATGAGATATTTATCCCACCTTGTTCTGCTTTTTATAAGCATGTTGTTTCATATCTTCTTCAAACAGATGTATATGGATGCTTTAATTACTGCCATTCTACATCTCCTCTAGTCTTATCTCATACAATTCATGCTACAGAGCAGGACATACTTTGATTGAGAAGACACATCATACCAACGCACCATTAGGATGCTCATGAATGTGCCAGCACAGTACCTCCTACATCCTCTGCAGCCCTGTGTCTCTCATCACCACCTCTGTCTCATCAGAATATACTGTAGCATCTTTAGTAGGATGATGGATGAAGTATTCATCGAATATTATGTGGAAACTGTCCTTAATGTGAAGAAGCATATCACACACACGTTTCAGGATATCTGGCCCTACACAAATAACATATCTGCTGAGTTATACTAATAATTTCAAAAGGTGTACCACCTCTTGTCATCTGTAGAAAGTTGTACACACAATTAACTTGTCATTTTCAGTGAGGCCTGCAAAACAACTAATACTTGTAAAAGTGTACTGAGGTAGGCATTACTGATACAATTTGAGGAAGGAATACTTCAGTGTAGTCATTGATAGTCACATTTGCAGTCCTGATTACATTTACTTTGCTAAAGACATCCTGACACTATTTGTAAAAGAAAGAAAATCACATGGATTTGAACCCTGGCTCACCCGTGCTCTGACCAAGTGCTCACTGCTCTTACACCCTGTGCCACAGAAAAAGCTAGGCAGCAAGTGTATTTTCAACACTCAGTACTGTCCAGAGTGTTGACAGCCATGCATCGCATCTAAGCCTGGTTGTACAAAGAAAGGCATACTACATTACATTTTTAGTGTTTTCCTTAAGCAGAGAACTGCATTTGCTCAGCTCTTAATGCCATGCAAATGTGGAAGGCAAGGCCAGCAGTTATTTATATAATAACACGTTGGCATCAACATTTCAAGTAAAGAGTACAGCATGCACATCATACTAGCTGCCAACAATTTCTCCCATAATATATCTTGCAAGTCTGACACATTAAACATTAACAACAAACAGATGTATTTTGCAGTAAACCCCAATCAGGTCAGTTACTCTATGTCCCTATTTGCACACAATTTAGCAATGAGCACCAGTGGACACAGCTACTTCAGATGTCCAAGTTGAACTCCTGAAATTCAAATCATGCATGCACTAATACTTTGCCATCATCTTCGTAAATCAGCTTCTCAGTGATGCCCTTTGTGAAGAGGTGCATAGCATGTCTAATTCTGCTTACTGGTCTGTAATCCTCCAATAAATGGAAATGCATTCACAAATACAAGAGAAGGGCAGTGACATGTGTGCATGACTGAACACATACTTTCTGATATTGATGTGTGCCCAGAATCAATGCACTTGCAAATGATATATCGGTACTTGGGCCATTGTCAAACAGACACTAGAATTACATAGCCTAACTGCATTGTTACATTGGATATGGGTTTATAGTGACAGTAGGCATTAGTCATGCATGATCATATCCCATTGATATTGTCAGTAACTTGTATTAATGTGGACATACCTTCATCAGAATATGAAGACACATAACTCCATCAGTGCACTATTGGTATTTCCCAAGTGTGTGTGTGTTTGTGTGTGTATGTGTATATCTGTGTGTGTGTGTGTGTGTGTGTGTGTGTGTGTGTGTGTGTGTGTGTGTGTGTGTGTGTGTGTGTGTCATCTACACAACATCCTGAAAAAGAGGTACATGTCTGTCTCAATTCTGCACTATGCATTCATGACAGCTTATTTCACCTAGGTTGCCAGGATGTATTTATAAGTATTTTGGCAAACTGAGCTCACACAATCATATCACAAATCCTGTCTTTGCACCCAAGTCTTATAACAGTATATGTTACTTGCAACACTATGATGATGTCATTCTCTGTAAAGTGCACTCTGACACTAAGTCAGACTTCTGCTTTGACAGAGCGTTAAGTACTGTGTTCTCTAATTTGTGTAACTATATAGATAGGGGATGTAATTTCATAGCAGTCAGCTTGCGTGTGTGTGTGTCTGTGTGTGTGCGCGTGTGTGCGTGTGTGCATGTGTGTGCGTGCGTGTGTGTGTGCGTGTGTGTGTGTGTGTGTGTCTATATCTTGGGGGTATATGCTTAGTCACATGAGCATGAGTCCAGTTCCTGCTGCCCTTACTCAAGTAGCATCAGAAGATACTTTTACACTGCTACAAGATGCCATAGCAATTTCATACAGCCCTCCCAACATCTTCTTCTCAGCATACAGCGTTGATGTTATCCTCTGTAAATTGCACTCTGAAAGTGTTAATATCAGACTTCTGCATTGGTTCTAGCATTAAGTACTGTGTTCTCTAGCTTCTCTAACTACAGAGGTAGGAGTTCTAATCTCACAGCAGTCAACCTGAGTGTGTGTGTGTGTGTGTGTGTGTGTGTGTGTGTGTGTGTGTGTGTGTGTGTGTGTGTGTGTGTGTGTGTGTGTGTGTCTCTTCCTTCAACTATTATTTACGAGATAATTTTATACAGGCATGAGTCCACAGCTATGTTGGACACTCCTCCCAACATCTTCTTCTCAGCATACAACGATGATGTCATCATCTATAAAGTCTACTCAGACATCTGTGGTGACGCTACTCTTACTTTGTACAGAATACAGCTTGTACACCTAGACAGTTATGGTGTTTGAATCTGACCACATTCAACTAGTGTGTGTGTGCGTGTGTGTGTGTGTGTGTGTGTGTGTGTGTGTGTGTGTGTGTGTGTGTGTGTGTGTGTGTGTGTGTGAGTGTGTGGGTTGACCTATGACCGATACCTACATCAGGCAGGATACTTTCGTCAAGTGTATCCCATCTGGCACATTGAGCTCACACACATCTGGTAGGCCATACAGAACTATTCTCTTGGATGTATACCCATTAGGATTTGACAGTGCAGATTTCCTTTCAAGGTGTTCTTCTAGATGCATGTGTGATGCGTCTTTCTGTGGTGCACCCAATAAATACACAGCTCAGTGACAACACTGATGGCAAAGGTTTTATTCTTGCAGGGGAGAATGTGGCTTATGTGTCATGCAGACCTCTCAACTGGCCAGGATTGCCTCTGATTTCAACTCCAGGTTTAAGAATGTTCCTCTTAACCTCTCCAAAAGGTGGTCACTTTTGGAGAAGGGAGTGAATTCCCCTTATAAAAAAATGACAAGCACTACAGTTGTACCTGTCTGTTACTGCAGAACATGTATAATAATTCACAATCACATATTCTGTCAGTGCCGCAGGTTAATGGTCATAATTTTTTAAAAGTGTCCATGATTTTGCCTTTTTATTTTTACATTTGTCCAGGAGTCTGTTGCTATGTGTCTCTGATTGGCTGAGAGCTATGGTGACATGTCAGTCATATTCAGTCAAGTCATTTTGCAGATCTTCAGAGTATGCACATACCCCCTATTGTATATACCATCATTGGGAACATGTCATTGATGTTTATATTACAACCATTCACCTCCATTGTGTGACCATCCCATATATATTATCATGTGTGTTTATATCATAATATATTTACACAGCAGGTATAAACAGCAGTATGTACTGTGCTATCTACATATGTGCAGAATGCTATGATACTCACAGCTCTTGGAAGTGCACATACATTCACATATCCTATCCTGGAGACATTTCTATATTTACCATGTCCACTTCCTTTTTATTCATTCCTATCATTCATGTCTGTGCACATTTTCATCAGCAAACGTTCCCTGCCCAGTGTACCTTTCCTTGTAGTTGCCCTTGCCATTTACCCTCCCCTCCATTATTTCACTCTGCACTCCATACAGTTTTCTTTACTGCGTTATTACTGCTGTTACTTCAGTATTTCAACCCTGGTAGTCATTGTGGCTGTCTGTGCGATCTCTTGAAGTAGGTTTGCCAGCAGGCAAACCTGAATGCTGCTTCCTTCTGTGATCGTGCTTCTCTGCAGAGGTTTGCTGCTTGGCACCGCTGTTATTGGCCACAACACCTTGCTTGCATTCATGTAAGCACAATGAACAACATGAATATGTTATTAGTGCTGCTGCTCATCGCATTAACATGCAAACTCCGTGTAGGCTTTGGGAGAAACCTGCATGGAGTTTATTGAATCCCTAGGAATATCAGCTTTAAGGGCAAACGTTTTTAATTAATGTAGGTTCATGAATCACCAGAGGTGATTATCTGCAGTTACCAGAATAATTTAAAGCATTGATGAAACAAAACAAAATTAAGGCATTTGCACTTTATCACTGAATATGGAATTGACTGACTGAAAAGTTTGTACAAATGTTTAATATAGAGAATTATGAGCAGTTCACCAATGCTTACTACATTATGTGTTCAAAACATGGATGCCAAGATGCCAAGAAATTCATCTCCAGAGCAAAGGTGAAGAGGTGAGTATAGGCATCCATGTTGAGAACACATAATATCAGGTTAGCAATCAGAGAACTGCTCATAATTCTTTGTAGTGCGTAGAAAATGAAAAAAGAAAAACATGCTAAGTGTTTTACTGGCTTTCAAAGCTGAAAAACACTTAACAAGCATTTTCAGAAAGGAAGTGCAACACTCCCCCTCATGTTTACACTTACAGGAAGTGTAACACTCCCCCTCATGTTTACACTTACAGGAAGTGCAACACTCCCCCTCATGTTTACACTTACAGGAAGTATAATACTCCCCCTCATGTTTACACTTACTTCTCATGCCTCACAACTGTCCAGATGTTTGGAGAATGCCCAGATTTTTACCTCTTATGCTGAGTGTGTGCTTCATAAAGTCCATGGTTTTCAGCCAAATTACTGAGGATTGAAGAAACTAAATAATGGCATACATTTAGGTTTCAGACTGTGTATCCTTCAGAAAATCAGATTAACACACATCCAGTTATTCTAGTAACTTTCTATGTTTAAAACAGCAAGTCAGGGACATGCTACCAATGGACATCGCTCAGAAATAAATCCTTTATTCTTTCCCTGTCATATGTCCTGGCAGGTTTTTATTGCCTAGGGCAGGCAGGAGGTGCTTAACATTTGTTAAGGTCAGATCTCACTCCACTCTAGAGCTTAACTGGTTTGTCTTTTTCTGAATATTGGAGAGCAATTAGTGAGCTCCATGCACTACATAACTGTTGAAAGGTATCAGTTCTAATGGTAGGTCCCCTGAAATGCAAGACAGATACCTTTCTCTTTGTTTATCATAGATCCAAACAGTCACGAGTACAATGCCAGCTATGTTATAATTACACAGAAACTGGTGTTGTAGATTAGACTTAATAAAACCAGAAGAATATTAGTAACTGCATACATCAGTATTACAGCATATGGGTAAGAAACTGTTCACATTCTACACTAGTTTAATAGATGTTAACCAGAGAGAAAAAAAGTGAAAAATGACACCAGGACTATACTGTTTCCAGCACAGAGCCTTATAAGTATACTACTACTACTATAGGAAATAGTGCACAGAGAAGAAATGTGAAATAATTATGAATTATTGAGTAAATAGCTGCTAAACAAGTACATTTGGCAGAGTCACCGATTAAGCAAGGTTGTACTGCAGAAATAATGAATGCTACCACCCAAATCACTGGGTGACAAACAGCTGATCAAATCTGTTCCTGAAGATGGAAAAGGAGAGATGTTATCACTTCATACTATTCTCTAGTGTATTGCTTTCAAAAATCACAGATACACAAAATTTGTAATGCAATAAATGTATTATCCAATGTTTCAAACTGCATATACTATTGCCTTAATTTCTTGTACAATTTGATATAATGCTATAATTTGAAGTTTTTAAACACGTTTCAAAATATCCAATTATTTTGCTTCCCAGAATATGTTCCATCTGTGTAATACCCATCACTTCCCTACTTTTATTTAGTAAAATGAAGCTGCACAAGACCTTAACCATGAAGTATAACAGCAAGCAACAGCTGAAAAAGGAGGAGTGTTGGCATAAAGATCAATATTTTTATCTCACAGATACAAAATATAGGGTTTGATTCTTTTTTTTTTCCATAATAAATCTTTATTGTTATATTATTTTCAAACACAAATAAGAACAAAAATAACATATATTCACAAATCAAGCATTAACTAATATCACTAATAACCACACTCTATATACAATATTTACAAGAATGCTTCCATGTAATACAGTTAAATATAAAAAAGCATAAGAATAAATGCAAGTAATAGACAGTTGATTACTAAATTCTCTCCACACACATAAATAATTATTAATATTTCCAAGTTGAAAATACTATGCTAGTATAATATTAAAAATCTGTTCCCAAATTTTTGGATTATTAACATTTTTATTTTGTGGGTTTAATAGTAATTTATGAGCCAATATATGTTTTGTCGCTAGAACTCTAAAGTTCTGCCATGAAGTTTTAGATGGGTCTAACCAATTTGAAGCTATATAAAGCTTCATTAATAGAAACATATTAATATATATAATAATTTGTGATTTAGGGATCTCTCTCGGGGAATATGCAGAATCATAAATTTCCATGATAATGTTGTACTCTGGTAACCCACCCTTTGAAGTTGGATCTTAAGGGAATTCCAAAGTTTGAAAATACATTTACAACTCCAGAACATATGAAGAAGATCAGCTGGTTGATTCTTACAGTATGGACAAGTTGGTGAATTTTTGGGATTAAATTTATGCAGGGTAAGACGTGTATAATATGCATTGTTCCAAATCATCAACTGGGTATATATTAATTTTTGAAGAGAAGTAGATTTGATGGTCAAGTCAATTGCTTTTAACATATTACTTCTATCTGTCAGTAAGATTTTCTCTTCCCAGTAGTTTGATAACAAAATTTTATCATGAAATTGAAATTCTTTAATTAATTGATTTGCTGTTGTGATATATTTAAGATCCTGTTGGAGAGCTTGCCACAACAAAGAGCATCTATTAATAGCCTCTTCTTCCAGTTTAAAACTTTTAAAATAGCTTATAGTGAGTTCTCTAATTTGCCTCAGAATAACCAGATAATTTTTAGGTAAGTTAAGTTCTTGTCTTATTTGGTTGGCCGAACTGTCAAGAGTTCTTGTCTTATTTGGTTGGCCGAACTGTCAAGATGTTTATATATATCAATCAAAGTTAGATTAACTATCAATGGAAACTTGTTGAGATCAATTAGTTGATTATTCAATTTTAAATTAGGATTCTTATGAAAGGGTTGAAAAACCATCATATGTTGAACCAAATCTAATAAATTAAATAAATTATGTAAAGAGAGTATGTTCGTTTTGATGTGTTCAATAATCCCATAGAATTTCAATGTATCCTTACCTAAAAAAAGTATTGCTTTAGGATTGATATTTAACTTTAGAATATATTTATAATTCAGAACTACCCAAGGTGGTGTCCACTTAGTATTATTTATATCATAATTGGCAATTCTTAAAATTCTATTAGAATTTACAATTAAATAATACATTTCAAAATTAGGTAATTCCAGTCCTCCTCTATTTTTGGGGGTCATTAATTTATCATAAGATATCCTGGTTTTCTTTGATTCCCAAATGAATTTAGCCAATTCTTTATGAATCCGTTTAAAAAACGACTTCGAAAGTAATAAATTGGCTGACCTAAAAATATACAGTAATCGTGGTAATATGTTCATTTTGATAATTGAAACTTTTGCTAATATTGGCAGTCGTAGATTTTTCCATCTCCCAAAATCAGAAATTATTTGTTCCCAGATTGCTTTAATATTATTATTATAAAAGTCTTTATTATCAGTAGAGAACTCAATACCTAGATATTTAATATTTTCTTTAAATGATACCTGTCCTACTAAGGGCAATAACGAAAAGGGTTTAGGTGTCTTTAAAGGGAAGATATTGTTTTTTTTCAAGTTAATTTTATAATTAGACACTTTTGAGAACTCATTAACAGCCTTCAATAATTTTTCAGTATCTGATAATGGAGATGCACAATAAATGCTAAGATCGTCAGCAAAAGCTGCCATTAATATTTTAGTTCCATAAATTATTGGGACATTATGATAAACATTTTGATTAATATATAAAAACAATGGTTCAAGATAGATATTAAATAATAAAGGGGACAAAGGGCAACCCTGGCGTATTCCAGTCTTAATCTGTATTCTTTTAGAGAAGTTTTTATTAATATACAATGTAGTATAGGGATTACTATATAATATTTGTAACATTTGGACAAACTCATGTGATATATTAAAATACGGTAAAAGATCAAACAAGAAATTTGTATCAACCCTATCAAAGGCTTTCTGGGCATCAATTATAAGGGCATAAATATTTAAATTATTTTGCTTAGCATGCTCTAACATAGTATGTAGTGTGAGTGTATTATCACTGGTTTGTCTACCTGCCATAAAACCAGTCTGTTCTTTAGAAATGATATGAGTCATGATTCTCTTCAGTCTAGATGCTATAATAGAGGTTAGAATTTTCATGTCTACATTTATTAATGATATTGGTCTATAATTATCCGGATTTTGAGGATCTGAATTGGCTTTATGTATAAAAATAGTTTTTGAGGTGTTAAGGTGTGGATCATTAATTTTATTCCTAATTATATAGTTAAACACAGCTGAAAGTATCTTACCGAAAATATCTGCAAATTTTTTATAAAATTCCACTGTCAAGCCATCAGGACCTGGTGATTTATGTGATTTCATATGCTGAATTACATATACTATTTCTTCTTCAGATATCGGTTTAACCAAGTCATTTTGAATGTCCTCTCCTATTGTTGGAAACTTAATTGACTGTAGAAATTGTTCATAATTCCTGTTAGGGGTCATATCCTTTTGTCCAGCATAAATATTAGTGTATATTTTCTCAAAGATATTAAGAACCTCCTCAGTTTTAGAATATATTTTATTATTAAATTGTATTTCCAAAATCTGCACAATTAGTTTTGTTTGATTAATGATCCTAGCTAACGCTCTCGATGGTGTTTGAACATGACTGGCATACCTCACTAACGTCTTGTACTCTTGAAATGTTAATCTACTATTCTGAAGTAAAAAGAGATCCTTTTGACATTTAATCAGTTCCTTCTCTGTTTGCTCATTAAAATCTCTAATCAGTTCTTGATCAAGTAATTTAATTTTTATTTCTAAAGTTTGAATATCTTTGTTTAATATCTTTTTATAATAAGATGCTTTTTGCAAAAGTGTCCCTCTTATTTGAGCTTTAACTGTTGCCCATTCAATATCTGGGGCAAATTGTTGTTTCCCTAAACCAATCAATAAGTCTTTCAGGTACTTTGTAATTTCCAGTATTATATCCTCCTTATTCAATAGATTTGGATTAAGAGACCAATTATAACCTCTTTGTCTCAAAGTATCTTTTACCCCCTTAGTAAAACTCAACGAAATTTTAGAATGGTCTGATATATAACGGGCATGTACCATAACTGTAGGTTCTAGATTGATCAATACTCTTGAAATCAGGAAGAAATCAATTCTGGACCACATTTTATGACATGGGGAATAAAAGGTAAAATTGCTTGTACTATTATCGTTATTCAGATAATGAAATGGATCATATAATTGAAAGTCTTCTTTAAGATCATTCAGTGCTAATAGAGCATGCTTGTTAAATGCTCTTTGTGGACAAGATCTACCCAACTTCGGATTTTGGTAGGTATTCCAATCACCTCCAACAATTACATAATATCTATCAAATTGTGTTAAAATTGAATATAGTGATGCTATAAATAGTTGTTGGTCATTACAGGGAGCATATATATTTAAAAGTAAAATAGGTTTATCAAATAAGGTAGACGAAAGAATAACATAGCACCACCGTCCATTTTTCTCTGTATTAGAATCTAATATCTTTTCCTTGTATTGATCTTTAATAATTATGGCTACCCCAGCACTATTTGACTTACCTTCAGATACTACTACTTCTCTAATCCATTTCTTTTTTTTAACATCACCCCATTGATCATTCATTAAATGCGTTTCTTGGAGTAGGATAAACCACGCCTTAGCCTGCAACAATACATATAACACCAGTTTCCTCTTCTTCAAGTTCTGGAGCCCTTTAACGTTCCATGAATCTACTTCCCACATTTCAAAGATTCACTGTAAGATGAAAGTTTTGGAGAGAGAGCATGGAAAAAACAAAAAACAGTAAATTCAAAACCATACATAATCTGGAAGCAATCCTTATATCCCATCTTCAACCAGTGCATACCCACTCTAACCCCGGACCAGGAGATGAATAGGTCCTGTATAATATAAAATGAAAAAGGGTTTAAAAGAAACAACAGATATAAAAACACCACAATGTAAAATTTCACACATGTATCACAATTAAGACCTATAAAACCTAACTTTACTACGACAAAGCCTAAACTAAACATTCTCTAACAAACACTGCCATAAACTACATCTCTTTGGTTAATTACTATTTAAACAAATCAAATTAAAAATGTAACAGTAGTACATGTAAAAAGAATAAAGTAAAAAAAATAATGCATTTTCAGTAGGTTATAATAATGCACTTTCACTATAATAATGCACTTTCAGTTGGATTAGCTATCTATACATAAACCACATGCATTAAAAGAGAGAAGAGAAAGAAAAAAAATACATACTAATATATAACCTTATATTAAAGCAAATAGACAGCAAATTTATTAATATCCTTTGTTATACATTCACCTTATACTAGTTTCATAATAAAGCAAGCTTCTAACTAAATAAAATAATGAAAATAACACAAAACATTAAAAACTATGCTGACAGGTTAAATAAACATTGCTAAATCCCTGCACCCTCTCTAAATAATATAACTACAAAATGTTGACTGAAAGTTAATAAATGAAGTTCCTGACAAGTTCCTATGTGCTTAAATTACTATAGAACAGTGTTATTTAATGTTAAATAAGCAAGAGAGTGTTTAAAACAGTTCTCTTTGGTTTTCCAAACCAGGAAGTCCTGTAAAATGCTCGCGACGGGGGACCACTTTTGCAGACGGACTCCTGGAAGTGCCACAACAAAATCTACACCCTCAACAGCATTTTAAGCACTTCCTGTCTTCCTCCTCATTGAAAACAGTTCATAGAAGCCATAAAATGTCAGGAAACAAGTGCAGGAGATCAAGATAAGGAAAAGCAAACAGTTTTATTGCTCAGGAATAGGCCTAAGCTTCACAAATGCAAACAAAAGATTACCCAGTCCTCAAAGCACAGTAAACATAGCAGCATGCCAGTTCCAGCAAAAGTTCAATTCAAGTCTCTGATGCAGGTAAAGCCTTGAAAATTTTAAGAAACAGATTTCTTGCCTCATTTTTAGTGGAAACAGAATGTTTAGCCCCATCCACTGTGAATATAAGCATATTAGGATATTTCATTTGAAACTTCATTTGTTTGTCAATAAGAAATTTGCAGTAAGGAGACAGAGACTGTCTAGCCTGTCTGATCTGTATAGGTAGATTCTGTGTCAGAGATATTTTATTGTTTTTCCACATAATATAGCCTCCACCTTGTTTTGCAGTAATAAGTATTCTATTTACATCTTGATAATTAAGCAGTTTAACATACACAGGTCTAGGAAAATTAGATGCTTGTACCTCTCTCAAAGCTCTGTGTGCTCTTTCCACGATGATTTGTTTCACAGTATCAGAATCATTTAAAAGCACTGCAAATATTTGTAGTATGGATGGAATCAGTTCATTATACTGAATGGATTCAGGAATCCCTCTGACAATGATATTGTTTCTCCTGGATCTTGCTTCTAGGTCTGTAAGCTTACTTTGTATAGCCTGTATATCCACATCATGCAGATTAGTTTTTTTTTCCAGTAAAACTAATTTGTCCTCAGTATCAGAAATTCGAGCCTCCATCTTATCCATTCTTTCCAGCAACTGAGTACATGAAATTCCAAATGACTGTATTTGACAAGTCAGTTCTTTTAAAGCTTCTTGTATAGGCAGAAGTGCAGTTTTGATATCCTCCATATTTAAAGCTTGATCAGCTTTAGTTTTAGTCCCTAGTTTCTGTTGTTCCTGTGCTTTAGTAATTTTTTGTCGTTTAGTAGTCACATCTTTTTCTGGTGATTGCAATTCCGATAATTTTGTTTTAGTCGTAGTTATATCCATGCTTTTGTCTTCTTTTGACATCTTATTGGAACATAAAAAGTTGCAATATAAAAAGCACACGGTTCCTTTGTGTATTCCTCTCTGCAGAGCTAGCTAATCTGTTGTAATCCAATGAAATATATTCCTTTTTTCTGGTTTTTCTTCTCAATCCAGGATAAATAAGTGTAGTTAGAGTAAGTTTATCGAAGTTTTGATGTTGAAAACTTTGTAGTATCCACTCAGGGTTTTGATTTCCTCAGGTTAAATGGAGAGCTGCAGCCATCTTTGACAGGGTTTGATTCTAACCTCTGGCTATTGGCTAAGCTTGTAATAATCTGCAGAATTATTGCCTAATATGAAACAATAAAAAAAAAAATTCCCAGTTGCATGCAATCCAATCATCCAGTTACACTAAAATGTCAGTAATTTTACATCTCTTTTCGTCTGCTATCCTAGATTTCTGTCCTGTTTATATTTAGTCAGCACCAATAATCTTCCCGTACAAAACTGCACTTTATTTATATTACTATATCTCTATCTTTTCCTGCAGTCTTTCCATGTAGTGTGCCCATATTGTGTATCTTGCCTATCACCCTCTTATAATTATCATGTACTTTAACTTCTTAATGCTTGTTTTCTAAACCTCCCCAACATGGTACAAGGTGAACTCTTTCTTAAGGGTATAGAGCTTCAATCTGAATACTATAATTAAAAAAGTTTCTTTTTAGTGTGCAAAACATGTCTCTCTAAATCACAGATTACTTGCGTGACTCCTTCATGGAATTAACCATCTGGAGAAAATATGTTAATTTTTACCTTTGTTTTAGTGATCTAACATAATGTATAGCTTGAAACTGGACATCCTTCTCTGCATTTTGAGCTCATGTACAGACTGTGTTTCACTCACCTTTCAGTGGAAGGTTACCATTTTCAGCAGTCCAGATGTTATTTTAAGCACTTGTTTGGAACTATTGCACTACTAAGACTAAAATGACTTCTTACCATACAGAGGTCAATCTTTTTCAAAGAACTCAAAGGCAAGGTGTCACACTCAGGGGTAGAGAATTACAATCTGCACCACTGACACCATCTAATATATGCCAGACAGGCTAGTATTTGAGGAGTAACTGTATTCAAGGGCATAAGGCAAATGCACACTGTTATTTTGGGTCATAATCAATGCCTATCATACAACAATAAGCTTTACACTGAACAGCTGCAGAATATAGTTATATCCGCTGGCTTTTCAGGATTTATCCCACCTTGCCCAGTGCACTCTGTGCTACATTAACAAAAGAAAGTGAAATATGACCAATGTAAGTTTGCATACTGGGGCAGAGTGACCTCTGAGCCTGGGAAGCAAATTACATTTTGTGGTATGGTGTTTGTTATGGGTCTATATTAGATCAGCGAATGCTTAAACAAGCGAACACTGATTGATTGACCTTATGTAAGCAAAAGCTTACAATCTCGAACTGTCAGATCAGCGATTTTTTTCCTAGGGAAAAAAAATCGCTAATCCAAAACACATACACACAACACAAGCACACCAAACAAACAGAAATCCACACACATACACCTAAAATCTGACACCTAACCCTACACTAAACTATGCACACACCACTAATTATCCACTTACCTTAACCCAAACCCTAACCCTAAGGTCCGTCACTATCTCACACTCACCTCACCTGCTCCCTAACCCTAACCCACCTAAACTTGCCCTAACCCTCACGTCCACACAATTGCACACATACCTAACCCACGCCCTAACCCTAACTCACCTAACCCACCCTAACACTCACATCCACACAATCGCACACTTACCTGAATCCGACCTGTAACTTTTCACCACAGCACTGAAAATACTGAAGCAACAGAAACAGACAACCAAATTCTTTCCCTAGGAAAAAATTTGGGTTTCTGTTGCTTCGACATTTTGACCATTCGCTTAAATAAGGTAGATCAATCAGCATTCACTTGTTTAAGTGTTCGCTGATCTAATATAGACCCTTTGTTATTTATATAGCAGTTTGGGTTTCCTTTACCAGATGGTGTGTCATAGAAAGGAAATACAGAGTTTTGTTTTATGAACATAGGATCAATACTAGGCAAGTGATCATGCGGACCATAAGATGCATAAGGATATGTACTTTTAAGTAGACACATTTAAAAGTTTATGCCTCCCTTTTCAAGCACTTAATAGTGCTCACCTCCCAAATCCAGAAGGGCTGTTCAGGGCAGTCTAGGTGTAAATTTATGTCTGCCCATTTGTCATGAAAAATAATCTTAAAGGTAGTCAAAGTAGTACTTTGACTTATAGTGGTAACATTCAATAAGGTGGGAATATATTGAGTTGAGAACCCCTCTCTCTACCAAGTTTTGTTTATTTGTTGGGATAAAGTTATGTCCACATTTCTGATTTTCATAGAGCCATTGATTTTGCAAAGAAACAAAAGGTAAAATAGGATTGGGTTTTTAATGGCTCAAAAAGCAAGACACATGTCACATCAGAGCAACCTGTAGGCTACTGAGTATAGGTAGAATTGTGCTAATGTATTGTGATAACTGAAGGATTTAAGCCCTTTAATTTTCATGGTAAGGTATCGTTGGGGCCTTTCTAGTTGAGAAATATACTTTGAGTTACACAAGAGGGCATTCTATTCAATGATGGATCTGATTAGGGATGAGTAAAGTGGCAGGTTGTCTTCTTTGGATCTTGAAGATACTCCATTGTGATTTAACTGGGCCAAATAGAAGGATTTCCTGTATATGATGGAAACACGATGATCAAATGAGAAAGAATTGTCTAGATAAGTAGCCAGATCTCTTATTATCATGTCTGTCTGAAGAGGACTACCATTTATAGCTTATGAGGTGTTTTATCCCAGTAAAAAATTTAAATAAATGCAATTTAAATATATAAATAAACATCTTTTTGACAAATACTATTACACTGCACTTTTTTGCATTTAACTTGAGGCCATTTTCAGTATACCAGGTCCTTGCTGGAGCTGTTTGGTATCAGAGGAAGATCAGATAATGGTGCTTACTGGCTATCATCAGCAAACTTGCCCAACCATACTTTTGGGATATTGGAATGGATGTATTCAAAATAAATGCTAAATGGAAAGGCCCCAGCATTGATCCATGTGGTACCTCAGTAATTACAATTTTACATACAGAGAGTGTACTAGGCAGGTACAATGAGAGAAGCAATTCTCTATAACAGCTAAGGAGCAGTTGCCTCTAGGAGTATATCAGGGCCACTACCTTTTGATATCAGATTCCTAGCCCCAGGCGCTACAGAGTGTTCCGAATAGGAGTCTACAGGGAGTTACACTTGAAGGATGAAGGAATTCTGGAAGTTGTCCCTGAAACCTGAATAGGGATAACAGTTGTCCTGCAAATGTGAACCTAATGAAAGTAACTTCATCTTTACAGAAAACAGTGTGCAACAGAAAGATCTGCTATCTGTAATCCCCACTGATTTTAATGGACAACTTTGAAAAAAGAAATGTGCAATCAGTATGAAGGAATACGGAAAATGTGTTGGCTGAAAGAAACAACACTGAGTTAAGTTTTGGAAATAATCTATATATACTGTTGAAAATGGACTGGATTTCTGTGACCTTGCATTCACTCATTTTCCTCACTTATCTAGAAGACAATAGTTTTTTTTTATTCAGGCATGTCCAAGGGTCAGCTCCCAGTGTTCTCTCCTATCTATCTGATGAATCTGGGCATCTTGAGGCAATGTAGAAATTGCCTCATGTACACAGACAACCCTCTCCTCCTACTACCCAACATTACAACCTGTGAGAGATGCACTTATCTAGACAAACTGGAGGTAAAGCTCTCTCCAACCAAGACTGAACTTGACAGTCATGAGGAGAAGGTAAACATTTGCACCACACCACACTCATCACTTAGTCTCACTAAATATACACCACCAAAATCCACACATAGTAACACAAAAACATTCGCGGAGGCTCTCAATAATATTCTGTCTAAGCAACAGAGACCTCCAAAGCAGAAACGCAAGCAACCTACATCCCCCAACACAACCCAAATGACACATATCTCACAGACTCAGTGTGCCACTCAACCACAGCCAATAAGGCAAAACAACATACCCAACACACTAGTCATAGGTGACTCTATAGTCAGGCACACTGATGTCCCACTCACCAGACTAAACAAGGAGAAGGTTACTGTCAACTGCCTGTTGGGTGCCAGGATCTGCCACATAATCCACGCACTCAGGTTACTCCACAACAAGTACAAATATGACTCTGTCATTGTCCATGTTGGTGTGAATGACCTGAGACGTACCTCCCTGGATTACATGAAAAGAGACATGGAAGAGCTCTACAATCTTGAAGCCAAGGCAGGTATGAACCTAGCCCTGAGTAGCATTCTGCCATCGCCCAGAATGATACTGCAGTACAAGGACAAAATGGTTGACTTCAACAATTGGCTAAGCTTCTGGTCTCATTCTAAGGGGATCCAGTATCTGTCTACTTGGGATGACATGGTCAACAGACCATGATGCTTTGCCACAGATGGCCTGCACCTGTCACCCCTGGGATTCCGGATACTGGCTAAGGCTCTTGCTGCCCCTATAGTGCCTTTTTTAGGCAAGGTTCAAATAACAAATTCACCACCGTAATAGGAACAGGCAAGCAAAAACTGAGGGTAATGCTACTCAATGCTAGAAGTCTAAATATCAAAATGCACTCACTTGAGGCACTCCTTAAACTGGAGAACATTGATATCTGTGCAGTGACTGAAACCTGGTTCAAGGCTCCAGAGAGCACCCCTGCACTAACAGGCTATAACTCATACCACACTTTTCAGCCATGTAACCTGGACCGAAACACCAAAGGTGGAGGTATGTCCATATTCATTAAGGATATCCACACCTCCAGACTAGTTGCTCAGCATAATGCATCCAAGGTTATCCAAGTGCAACTAACTCTGGGAAAAACTGCAATCCAAATTGTAGCTTGCTACAGATCCCCCACCATGCCCCCAGGATTCCCACTCCTCTTTTCTTGATGTACTGGAAAATATTAGGGTTCAACCAAACACCCTAATAATGGGCGACTTCAACTACCCCACCATTAACTGGGAAAACTACTTGTGTACCAACTCCTTAGCTCAACGCTTTCTGGAATTCATAAACTCCAATGCCCTGGATCAACTTATCCACAACCCCACCAGGGGCAACAATATCCTAGACCTAGTCATTACCAACATGAGTGACCGGTGTTCCACACCTGAAGTCAACTCCTTATTGGTCCGATCCGACCCTAAGTTAATCACCCTTGATATCCACATCCTGCCCCCACCCCCCCCCCATTAAGGAAACCACGGTAAAACATTTCTCCAAAGCCAACTTCATGCTTCTTAAGACAGAAGTGGTGAACTTCATGACACCCATGCAGATGAACAATACAGTTACAACTGCTGAAGCTCACACAAATGCAGTTTATCGTGCTATCCCAAACAGAACCAAGATGCTATCCTCCAAAAAAAAGAAAGCCAATCTGGTGGTTCCCCTGCCATAAACAAACTGTACAACAGAAGGAAGAAACTGTTGCAAAAGAGAGTAAAATCCCATGAGTGGAGGAGCTCCCTGTTCAGCCTCAGTAAGAAGCTGAGATCCCTTATAAGATCCTCCAAAGTTAGTTACGGAAACAAAATCACCACTAATTCTATGGACAGCCACAAAGCATTCTATAGCTATGTCAAGAATCTCGATAGCAACACCCAGATCTGCTCTGAGTTACAGCACAACGGCATGAAAATTACAGAATAAACTGATATTGCCAACATCCTGGCAGATAGGTTCAGTGCTAACTTTACCCCCCACATCCCCTAAAGGGCCCATATCTATAAAGGAAGAATGCAGAGTCCCTGTAATCACAACTACGCAGGTAAAAGCTGCAATCTTTAAAGCCAAAAACACAGCATCGATGGGACCGGACAACATCCCAGGCTGCGTTTTACACGAACTTCAGAACAAACTGACTCCTCACTTAAGCACTATGTTCAATAATAGCCTCGCATCAGGCTTTGTACCCACTGAATTGCACAGCAACAGTTATCCCACTCCACAAAGGGGGAGCCACCACTGATTCCAGGAACTATCGACCTATTAGCCTGACGAGTCTGGTCTTCAAGGCCATGGAACGTATCATCATGGAACTCATAAACAAAGACATTGGTAACCTCCAAACTCTGGATCCCACCCAGTTCGGGTTTGTGAAAGGCAGACCATGCCTCCTGAACCTGATCGACTTCTTTGAGGCAGTCACCAAAGCTGTAGATGAGGGTAAGGTGGTTCACACAGCCTATCTTGACCTCACCAAGGCTTTCGACACCATCCCCCATTCTGGAATTATAGATAAACTCACTAAACTAGGTATAAATCCCTACATCACAAGATGGGTTTCCAACTGGCTCACTGACAGAACCACACTGTAAAAGCTGCAGACTCCAAATCTGACCTCTAAGCAGTGACAAGTGGAGTACCACAGGGTTTCGTCCTGGGACCTCTCCTGTTTGGTATCTACTTCTCTGAAGTACAGGCTAACAGAGAAGGCCTCTGGCTAATGAAGTTCGCAGATGACTGCAAACTAGGAGTCATAGTCAAGTCCCCAAATGATGTGGACATCCTACAAAAGGGCCTCGCTGAGACAGATGCCTGATGTCAGAGCCATGGCCTCAAGCTCAATGCCAAAAAGTGCAGTGTCATCCCCTTTGGTAAAAACTCTGTACCCGTGAACTACCACATAGGCATCAATCTACTTAACACCGAATGTGTGATAAGAGACCTTGCGACCCAGGTGGACAGTAGTCTCTTCTTTGATAGTCACATCGCCACAGTAGTCAGGAAGTCCTTCTATGTGGCACACCTCATCATAAAAGGGTTCTAATCCAGGAAAAAAGAGGTAATTGTTCCCCTCTACTCGACACTCATTAGACCCATTATAGAGTACAACACCCCTTTTGGAATGCACCTCAGAAGACATCTGCAGCAGCTGGAAAGGCCACAGAAGTACCTCACAAAGTGGATTACTGGCATCAAACAAATGCCCTACACTGACCGCCTCAAAAAACTCCAGCTTTACACCATAACATATCGCCTACTCTGAGGTGATCTCTGCCTAACATATAAAGCTATGTCAAACCCAGAGTTGTTGGACATGCTACACCTAAAGAAATCCCAATCCCTCCGAGCTACACACTCTAGGGACTTAAACCTTGCCACCACAATAAACAGGAATGCTGGAGGGATAGATTCCTATCCCAGAGACTTCCCATACTCTGGAACAGGCTACCCATCTATGTCAAGCAAAGTTCTTCATTAACACTCTTCAAGAAAAATCTTGATGAGTGGATGGGAAATAGGAAATACACCCCAGGGATCACTTCTGTGTCTCTGCTCGACAGTGGCACAGGAAAATAACTTTCTTGGGTGGTGTAAGCCAGGGAACCTTGTTGGCTAGGCTTACGTAGGCCCTTGGGCTGATAGCTTAGTACCTACCTATGAACCTATGAACCTATAAGAGCATTTGCCAGAAAAGTAATTGTTGAAATAGTATAACAGTATATTTGTGAATATGTTTATTTCTGTTTCTTTCCATGATTTTTGTAAGAAAGTCATTTTTTTATATTCATCCTTTTAAACAAATTTCAACTTAGAAATGAAAATCTGATTCTGGAGATTGCTTTGTTATTATAAGCACAGCAAATTGCTACAGCAGACAGACAAAAAAAAAATTTCTGCTTTTACTGTATTTGTGTTTCTTCCTACTTTATTTTGCTTTTGCGCCATCTTAAAAGTACTCAGTTGTATTTATTACTGCTTGGTGTAACTCATTCTAAGCCTTTTAGTTTAAGCACTTGGGCTTCAGACCAGTTGTTTTACATTAAGAAGGTTTGTGGTCTGCACTGTAGTGGCAGAACAGGTAGCTTACATCCTTCTAAGTTGGGAACTGCTGATTGAGGGCTCAGTGTCTGTTATTCTAAAAGTGTATTAATTCTGGTTTAAGCACTTGGGCTTCAGGCCAGTTATTTTACATTAAAAGGGTTCGTGGTCTGCACTCTTGTGGGAGGAGAGGCTGGACTCTGCCCTTCTGAGCTGGGAATTTCTGGTTAAAGGCTTATAGTGCCTGCATATTTGAACTGCTTCTTACTGAAATTAGTACATCTTGTTTGCTGTAGCGTAGACTAGATCCAGGCCTGCTGAATCTAGCTTTGTTTGTATAACTTGAGCACTAATCCAGGCATTCTTTAAAGTATTCAGTTGTATTTACTACTGCTTGGTAGTAACTTGATTAAAGTGTAGCTATCATTCTAAGTCTTTTGGATTAAGCACTTGGGCTTCAGACCAGTTGTTTTACATTAGGAAGGTTTGTGGCCTGCACTGTGGTGGCAGGACAGGTAGCTTACATCCTTCTAAGTTGGGAACTGCTGATTGAGGGCTCAGTGTCTGTTATTCTAAAAGTGTATTAGTTCTGGTTTAAGTACTTGGGCTTCAGGCCAGTTATTTTACATTAAGAAGGTTAATTAAGTGGTCTGCACTCTTGTGGGAGGAGAGGCTGGACTCTGCCCTTCTGAGCTGGGAATTTCTGGTTAAAGGCTTATAGTGCCTGCATATTTCAACTGTTTCTTACTGAAATTGGTACACCTTGTTTGCTGTAGCATAGACTAGATCCAGGCCTGCTGAATCTAGCTTTGTTTGTATGCTTGTTGTTTGTTTGCTTGTTATTTCCCTGAAATGCTAATACCACCTAAAACGCGGCTTTTCAGCGCTTCTGTGGATCCCTAGTGATATCTGCATTGCTTACTGTACTTATTTCCTTGTTTCACTTAAAAGAAAGTTACTGTTTGTCATTTTTGCATTTAAGTTACCTGTAACACATTGCATTTAAGTTACCTGGCACTTGCTCACTAAAGCAATTATATAAGTCAGCACTAAAAAATTAAAAGCACTGCACAATCACAAACTCCCCTTGAGTACCTTGTTCCCCATTGGCCCTTTTTTTTCAATTATAAAGGAATTCCCAATACTATTCTAGCATGTCCAAAGGTCAGTTGTCAATCTCCTCTCCGGTCCAGCTGGTGAATCTGGGAATCTTGAGGCAATGTTACAACTGCCTCATGTACACAGATAACCTTCTCCTTCTCCCAACAAATTCCAGCACATGTGAGAGATGCATCTATATAGCCAAACTGGAGGCTAAGCTCTCTCAACTCAGTACTTGCGTAACCAGTCAGGAGGAGAAGGAAACCACACTCACTACAATTCCAGTCTCACATAGACCTACCACGACAGCAAACCAAACACATAAACAAACAAAAACATACTCGGAGGCTCTAAATAAAAATCTGCCTAAGCAGCAGAGACCTCCAAAGCAGACACCCAAGCAACCGCTACCCCAAAACAAAACACGTGCAACACATAGCTCACAAAGCCAGTGTGCTGAACAGTCACAGCCCTTAAGGCTAAACAACACACCTGATACACTTGTAATAGGTGACTATATCGTCAGGCACACTGACGTCCCGCTCACCAGGCTGAACAAGGAGAAGGTCACAGTGAGCTGCCTGTCGGGCGCTAGGATCCGCCACATAACACAAGCACTCAGGTCACTCCAAGGCAAGTACAAATATGACTCAGTCATTGTCCATGCTGGTGTGAATGACCTGAGACGTACCTCCCTGGACTACATGAAAAGAGACATAGAGGAGCTCTCTGAGCATGTGGCCCAGGCCGGTATAACCCTGACCTTGAGTAGCATCTTACCCTCACCAAGAATGATGCCACAATATGAAGACAAGATGATCAATTTCAACAATTGGCTTAAGTATTGGTGTCATTCAAAGGGGATCCAATGCCTGTCAGCCTGGGATGACATGCTCAACAAGCCACGATGCTTCGCTAGGGATGGATTGCACCTGTCACCCCTGGGCTTTCGGATATTGGCAAAGGCTCTTGCTACCCCCATAGTGCCTTTTTTAGGCAAGGCTCAAAAGACAAATCCACCTCCATAGGTATCACAAGGGATAAGAAACTAAGATTAATGCTACTCAACGCCAGAAGTCTAAACCTCAAGATGCACACACTTGAAACTCTCCTTAGCATGGAGAACATCGATATCTGTGCAGTAACAGAAACCTGGTTCAAGGCTCCCGAGAGCACCCCAGCACTACCAGGTTATACCTCATACCATGCTTTTCGGCCCCAAAACTTGGACCGAACCACAAAAGGAGGGGGAGTATCAATATTCGTCAAAGATACCCACACCTCCAGGTTGGTGGCACAGCACAAAGCATCAGAGACTATCCATGTGCAACTAACAGTGGGTAAAACTGCCTTCCAGTTTATAGCCTGCTACAGACCACCCTCCCAAACCCAGGAACCCCACTCGGCCTTCTTGAGAACACTGGAAAATATGAAGGTCTCTCCAAACACCATTATATTGGGCGACTTCAACTACCCAAACATAGACTGGGAGCACTACTCTAGCTCCAACACCCTAGCCCAAAGGTTCCTAGAATTTATAAACTCAAATGCTATGGAACAACTTGTTACCACTCCCACAAGAAGGAAAACATACTGGACCTGATCATCACCAACATGGGGACTCTATGATCCAGACCAGAAGTGTATCCCTCACTGGTAAGATCAGACCATAAACTAATCTCACTGGATATTCACATCCCGACCCCACCTTCTGCCCAGAAAACCACAGTGAAAAACTTCTCTAAAGCAAATTTCACACTCCTCAAAACCGAGGTGGAATCCTTCAAAGCCCCCGGGCCTGTGGAAAATATGGCCCAGACCGCAGAATCCTTTATAAATGCATTCTATGAACACCTTCAGGAATGCATGGATCATGCAATCCCAAATAAAACCAAGACCCAATCCTCCAAAGGCAGGCGTCCTGTCTGGTGGACCCCAGCCATAAACAAACTATACAATAGAAGGAGGAAGCTACTAAATGATAGAGTAAAATCCCAAAAAGGGAAGGCATCTCTGATCAGTATTAGCAAAAAACTACAGGCACTCATAAAATTGTCTAAGGCCAGCTTCGAGAGAAAAATTGCACAGGACACTAAGGATAATCACAAGGCTTTCTTTAGTTATGTTAGGAACCTGGGTGGGAATTCCCAGATATGCTCAGAATTAGTCCAAAATGACAAAAATACACGAACCCACAGACATTGCCAACATCCTAGCTGACAGGTTCAGCGCAAACTTCTCCCCACCAAAGGGCAAATATCTATCCCAGCAGAGTGCTGCCCCTGACATCTCAGATGCTCAGGTAAGAGCTGCCCTCTCCAAAGCAAAAACACAGCATCAATGGGACCAGGCGGTGTCCCGGGCTGCATCCTACATGAACTCCAAGAAGAGCTAAACCCAAACATAAAACTACTGTTCAATCTCAGCCTTACTACAGGATATGTACCCAAAGAGTGGCGTACAGCAACAGTGGTCCCTCTCCACAAAGGTGGTGCCTCAACAGATCCTGGAAACTATCGCCCCATAAGCCTGACTAGCTTGGTCTGCAAAGCTATGGAAAGGATCATCATGGACCTCATAAATAAAGATATTGGGGACCTACTGACACTGGATCCTACCCAGTTCAGCTTTGTTAAGGGCAGATCCTGCCTCTTAAACCTGGTTGATTTCTTTGAAACAGTCACCAAGGCCATTGATGAGGGAAGGTGGTCCACACAGCCTACCTGGACCTCGCAAAGCCTTCGATACAATACCCTACTCGGGCATTATAGATAAGCTCACCAGCTTAAATATAAACCCCTATGTCACTAGATGGGTTGCAAACTGGCTCAAGGACAGAACCCACATGGTTAGAATTGCTGGAGCCATGTCAGACTCCAAACCAGTTACAAGTGGCATCCCACAAGGCTCAGTCCTGGGACCTCTCTTGTTCGGTATATATTTCTCGGAGGTACAGGCCAACACGGAAGAACTGTGGCTGACCAAGTTCGCAGATGACTGCAAACTGGGCGCCATAATCAACTCTCCAGCTGACACAAGCATCCTCCAAAAGGGCCTCATAGAAACAGACAACTGGTGCCAGAGCCATGGCCTCAAGCTAAACGCCAAAAAGTGTATAGTCATCCCCTTTGGCAAAAACAAAGTGCCCACAAATTACCACATAGGTGGTAATCCATTAAGTACAGAAGAAGTAATTAGGGACCTGGGGACCCAAGTTGATAGCAGTCTCTCATTTGACAACCACGTGGCCAAAGTGGTTAGAAAAACATTTTATATAGCCCACCTAATCATGAAGGGATTCACATCTAGATCAGGGGAGGTCATCGTGCCTCTTTACTCATCCCTCATCAGGCCCATAATTGAGTACAATGCCCCTTTTGGGATGTACCTTACCAGACACCTGCAACTGGAAAGACCCCAAAAGTACCTCACCAAGAGGATCAAAGGGCTCAAACAGATGCCATATGCTGCCCGGTTAAAGAAACTCCAGCTCTACTCAGTGGCATACCGCCTGTTCAGGGGCGATCTGTGCCTGATGTATAAAGCCATGTCCAACCCGGAATTAATGGACATGCTGCACATCAGAAAATCCAAATCCCATCGAGCTCTGGCGCTCGAGAGACTTGAACCTCAGCACTGAAATAAATAGGACATGCTGGAGGGACAGATTCATAACCTAGAGGCTCCCTTCACTCTGGAATAAAATCCCAGTCCAGGTTAGGCAGAGTCCCTCATTGACTCTCTTCAAGAGGAATCTTGATGAGTGGATGGGAGATCGTAGGTTTAACCCGGGTATCACTTCTGTGTCACTGTTAGACAGAGGCACAGTATACTAACCTCGAAAAAGGGCATAGCAAAATTAATTTAAAATGGGTGGCGAAAGCCAAACACATTCTGGCTAGGCTTATAAATGCCCTAGGGCAGATAGCCTAGTATGAACCTATGAACCTATGAACCTATGACAGACAGCCACAGACACAGACCCACACACTCACTTACTCACACAGTGGAAGAGATAATGGTATTTTTAGTGGCAAAATTCATTTCATGTTTTTGGGGTAGCAAACTGTTGATGGTTAGACCTGTATAGCACATCAGGAACATTTACTGTCCCTGGTTCATTCTTTTGGCCATTCCTCTTTGGCATTTCATTCTTGGTGGTCAAAGCTAATGTTAAGGATTTGTGGCTGACGAACTCTATAGATAACTGCAAACTTGGTGCCATCATGATCTCCCCAGAGAACACCAAGATCCTCCAAATGGCACATGCTGAACAAATAGCTGGGGTTAAAACCATGGACTAAAACTAAATACCAACAAGTGTACAACTGTATCCTTTGACAAGCATGACCCCCCCTTGTAACTATCATATATCAACATACTCCTGACAAATTCACCCTTAATTATGGTTCTGGGAACTTATCTTGACAATGAATTGTCCTTTGATCTAGGAAAAACACTCTGCCTAAAAAAGGCACTTCTACTTCTTTTGGCTTTTCCTGGTTAGAGGTTGCCACAGCGGATCAACTGTCTGCTCATGATTGGCAGTGGAGTTTTATGGTATCACATTGCCAGCCCAGTGCCCAACCTTCCACAGAAGGCACACACACCCACGCACTCACACCTAGGGCCAATTTAGAGTGTCCAATCCACCTATAGCATGTCTTTGGGATGTGGGAGGAAACCAGAGCACCCAGAGGAAACCCACATGACCACAGGGAGGACATGCAGACTCCACACAGAAGGCACATTGGCCAAGGATCGAACCAGAGAACCTCTTGCTGTGAGGCGGCAACGCTAACCACTGCACCACCATGGCCACCCTCTGCCTAAAAAAGACACTATGGGGCAGAAAAAGCTTCAGCCAGTATGCAAAAAAACAAGAAAAAAAAAAGCATGCTGGCAGAGGCTCAAGATATCCATGACGAGTCAGGAAGACCTGTCGACCATCTCCTCTCATGTTAACACATGATGGATCCCCTTAGGATGCACCAGCTGCTTAGCCAGTTACTAAAGCCAATTTCTTTGCCTTTGAGTTGAGGCAGACTAATGTCTTACCAGCTTTGAACAAATGAACAGCAAGATTCATCATGTCTTTCTGCACATTCCTCTGGCTAAAGCCCTTAAGATTGTTAGCCCTCACATGAGTTATCACCAAGTTGTACTTGTATTCCCTGGGGTAGAGGTATGTAAAGTCCCTTATTAAATCACAAATCCTAGTTCTTGAAAGTCAACTTACTGTCACCCTATTTTTTTCCAGGCTGCTTAGGGTGGAGTCTGTGTGTCTAACTAGGGAGTCGCCTATGACCAAAACATTACTGTTAGTGGGTACAGACTTTCTAGACCTGAAACCCTTAAGTTCACAACCTTGGTGAGTCCTGGATGGGGAATGTGGGTGGGATGTAAGAGATGGTGGTGTGAGTGTGGATGTTATAGTATAACATAGATGTTGAGTTTTTTATTGTTATACCTAGCTGGCTTGGCTAGAGATTTCTTAACCACCTTAGCTTAAGTTGGGGAGGGGTTGTTGTGCAGACTGAGTGTGGTGCTTACTGAATGAGGACTGCGGTGACAGATTAGCTTCCAGTTTAAATAAGTGATTGCATGTCTCACTGGCTGTGTCATTGATGGATAACAATAGTTGGTTATCAGTAAGCATGAGCCAGTTATAACACTTTACCAAGGTGCCAAGTGCAACTAGGACGATAACAGAAGGGTTATGTGCTCATTCTGATGACATACTAACCAGTGAGGGTGACAAAAAAACAAGGTATTTATTTGGACTGGTGCAAATTACTGTATAAAGGATGTAGACTATACCAGCTAGCCAGATTAAAATTCTACAAGGGAGATGCAGTAGTAATGTGATAAATATTAATCTGCTGAGTAGGAGAAGTGTGTTAACTTCTAACACCCGAAGTAATGTCTCCGCACGATGCTACTGAATAATGGGAAGCATGCAGAATTTTAAACCCAAGGCAACGTTCAAGGTACAGTGATAATAAGCATACAAAATAAATGGTAAAATGTTACCTGATATGGTATGACAAGTATACCTGCTATAGTATGACAGAATGTCTAAAACTCTAGGGAAAGCCAAATTTAATCTGTACAGTACACTACTAGGAACAGATTAAAAACAAATTATAAACAGTGTCTAAGAGATACTTGAACATAATGAGATTATGTCAGCTTCCAGTCTTAGGAAGTAAATCAAAACCGCAGAAATGTGCTGTGCAGTCAATAATAACCATTAAAGCCCCACTGATAATAACAACTTGTACTTATACACACTGCAGAAGTATAAACAGGGAAATCTTTAGCATAGCATTAGTAAGAATACCACTGAGTGCTCTCTCTGATGCTAAAAACACTAGCCCCACAAGTTTTTCTAATGTGTGAGTTTGTCTACTTGTCAGTAATGGGCACTGTCTTGCAGACTCGCTACAAAGCCTATTTAATCTCATTCCCACCCAATGGATTCATACCAGAGGTATGGAGAATCGCTGTAGTCATCTCATTCCACAACAGGAAACCAACCACTTCCCCTGGGAACTACAGATCTATAAGCCCCACCAGTCTTAACTGTAAAGCACTGAAACACATCATTATGGTGCTTATTAACAATTAGATACTCAGAATGCCACAGCAGAGTCATAGATATTAGAGTTTTACAGCTTTTCTCCAGGTGATGATTACGAGTGATATTCCAACAGAACAGCAATGCCCTGCAACAGTATAAAGCTGCTAAATGCATCAGTAAGATTTAGGGTTAGTGTTCAGTCAGAGTAAACCACAAGCACTGGTCCCAAGCCAGTTGGGGTTTGTGACAAGCAAATTTTGCCTACTGAACTTGGTGGATTTCTATGACCAGGTCACTGATGTATTAGACACAGGACATCAGTTGATATTGCCTACTTGGATCTGGAAAAGGCCTTTGATGCCGCTCTACATCCTGGCATTATCTATAAGCTAATCAGACTCAATGTAAACTGCCTTATTACTCACTGGATGACAAACTGGCTTACCAGCAGAGCCCAGTATTACGACCACTTCTCTTTGGTATGCATTTCTCTGATGCCAGTGTTGTCACCAAGGGCTTGCAGCTGATAGCAGCAAACTTGGAATGGTCATAAACTCCCTCATCTGACTTCAGGAGTCTCTAGGTGGGCCTAATGTGCACAAATGGTGCTGCAACATGGTCTTAATCTAAATATCAAGAAATACAATGTCATGTCCTTTGGCAAACAAGGCAAATGTTGTTCTGGAGCAGTAGTCTAACATTAACATGTATAACCTATGAACCTATAATCTGGACTTTTCTTCATTCCTTTGATGTGTTTGGTAGCATACCTGGCTTTATTCATAGACAAACTAGACAGCCCCATAGAGCAATGCACATCTAGGCGGCACCTTTCTGTCCTTAATTTATTTTTCTAAGAAAAGAAAGGCTCCCATTTCTTTAGTTAGGATAAATAAATTAATACATACATAAAAAAATAAAATAAACAAAAATACCTTCTAGCCAGCCAGTGGTATGAACACTGGCTCTAGATAAAAATAAAAAAAAACTGCATTGATAGGTCCTGATAATGTGCCTGGATGCATCTTAAATACCATGAAGCCCAATTTAGCCACACCCCTAACAACACTGTTCAGTCTCAGCTTCCATACAGGTTTTGTACCAAGTGAATGGATTCAATGGAGAACAGCTACAGTCATTCCCTTAGCTAAAGAAGAACCTGCTACAGACCCATAAGTCTGAACAGTCTCGTATGCAAAGCCATGGAAAGACCTATCATGGAATTAATCATTCCAGACACAGGACTCTCTCAGTCTGGATTTGTCAAGGGCAGGTTTTGCTTACCCAACCTGTTGGATTTTTTGAAAAGGTCACCAAAGCAATGGATGAAGGCAAAAAGGTACACACAGCATACCTTGACCTGGCCAATGCTTTTGACACAATTCCCCAGTCAGGAATAGTAGAAAAGCTAAATAAACTGGGAATAAACCCCTATGGCACCCACTAGATTGCCAACTGACTTACAGATAGAATGCAGATAATCAAAATAGGGGAAGTTACCTCCACAAAGAGACAAGTTACCAGTGAAGTCTCCCAGGGTTCTGTGCTGAGACGTCTCCTGTTTGGCATCTACTTTTCTGAAGTAAAAGCCAGTACTATGAGAATCTGTCTGACTAGATTTGCAGATGACTGCAAGCTAGGAGCAGTCACTGAATTCCCAAATTACTTAGCCATCCTGAAAGAAGGTTTATCCCAAATAAATAATTGGTATCAAAATAATGGACTGAAACTAAATGCCAAAAAATGCATTATTGTATACATCTACCCCAGGGAGCTACCACATTGACAATTCGCCCCTAAGAGCTGACCCAGTTGTTCAAGATTTGGGAAAATTTGTGAGCAGTGACCTAACTTTTGATTAACATGTGTCTCTTGTTGTAAGAAAGTCCTTCTATATTGCATAGCTTATAAACAAAGGGATTGTGTCTAGATCTAGAGCTGTCATTGTCTCCCCTTTACTCAGCACAGATTAGGCCAATCATTGAATATAATGCCCCCTTTGGCATGTATCTGTCCAGACACATGCAGCAACTGGAATATTTTCAGTTTGCTCATCTTAAACTGTGGTTTTCTGGTCAATCCTAGACCTGGGGATTCATTAACAATGTCTACAAATCATGCTAAAGCCTACATAATCAGTCATCTGTGTGCGACAAAGCAGCATTGAGTATGCAAGACACTAATCAGCCTTACACTTCTAGCTGTACCTGCTCATGGCCAGAATACATGCTAGCGGCCACGTTTAGGTGTAGTAGGATTCCAGAAAACAATGTAAACACAGTATAGTAAATAAACTCCACTTCAAAATGTTGGTATGCGCAAATGACACAATATTAGTAAGGCCAAACTGAAATACATAAAAGGCAGTGGATGTCTAACAAATAGATAATCAGTCCATGTACTGAAACAAATCAGGGATGAACCTAATCCAAATGATGGACAAATATAGAAATAATATAGACAATCAATAAAACACAGGAAGTATAAATGTTCCAACTAAATCAGTTGTGATGTGTGGACAGATATGCAGGTAACAAGAGAGTACAGATTCACATGCTTTTATACGTATTGAAGCAACAATGCTGGGGGTAATGGGGAACTACCATAAATAAAACTGTGGATAAATTTACAAAAATAAAGAACACCACTGGACATAATTCCCATAAAAGTACTGATACTGGAAACAAGAATAATAGCTGTGGCAGCAACATTCATGTAGAGAAGGCTAGTAATTGATATAGTTACTCAGTTTCAAAAGCAATTATTTTGTGCAGTCCTCAAGGACCTGTCCCAGAAATAAAACTGTCACTTTGAACAGCATATTACTTGAAGATTATATTAGACGTAGAAATACAACATATGAGGTGTAATTGCATAGGTGATGTGGTTCATGTCATGAGAAATAAAATATACTAAGATGGATAACTTGGAAAATACATATCATTTGGATGCAGTCCTTTAACATCAGGGCTGTGTGTGTAGCATTGTCAGTGGATGCCTATGGACATAAATAGGTGTGTGAAAGGAAGGCCACTCATTATACACCTAGGAGAAGTAATCATGACATAAGTGTGCCTGAGTTTAGTATTGCATAATGACAACTGCTGCAAGTACTGTTTCACTTTATTATATATGTGATGGGAGTGTAAATCAGTTGTGGCTGACGTGTGTAGCTCCTGCTAGTGGTGTACATGCAAAAGTTAATGCAGTCTGATAAAGTACACCTCTGAAGACAGTTTAGTATCATGTCCTAAATCAAAATATCTCCCTATCTGAATATTGTGCAACACATATTTATCACCTGGATCACAACATACAACATACCTCATAGAGAGGAGAAATATCACCATCTGAACTATTATTGTCCTCCGAGCGTTGGCCACTATGTCCATTGCACAACCATAGGCAGAGCCATGCTGTCAGAGGGAAATTCTCAGACTTTTTTTGCCACAGAACAAGAACTGACAATAACTATTCTACAACATGGATTACTTCCTGTGCTTTCTGATAACCGCCATGTAATGGAATACGTCATCATTATACTGTGCATGCTCATAAGGAACAAGAACAATTACAGGATTACCATCACCTATCCATCCCATAACCATTACAAACTGTTATAACAAAGGTCCTATTACACTTTGTGACCACTATATAGCATGACACACATCAGGATCTATTGAATAAGCTATTCTTGCCTGTAAACCACTGTAATGTGTGCAAAACAATAGAAGGCATACACCACTTGAGAAGAACATCTACAATACAGGTTGAGCCCCTCTTGACCTATATAATAACTGAACATACCATGCAAGACTTCATATTACACTTGTCAGGCAACACACACACACATGAAGGTATAACTGGAGCACTGCTTTTGAATGCATATGGCTGCCATTAAAGGGATTACAAAAGTTTGTCTGACTGTCCCCAGTAGTAACTGTTTCCATAATGTAAAATTTTAATCATCAGTTTCTTTTGATAAGCCAATCCTGCTTGTTGCCAGTCTGCTACACACTCAGTAGTTACACCTTGACAGACTTGAATGCCTACCTTCCTGGGTTCATATGTTAGAGAAATTTGTATCACCAGTGATGCTACAGAAAGAAATGTCTCTGGTATCCCAGGAAGCACACACATCAGCAGTCTGGTGCATTGTTTAGGCCTCGCCTAAAATTTTGTCTGTGGCTCAAAGTTAGAGCCGAATCAATACCTATCTTTGTCCACACCAAGTAGAACTGTGTATTACATGCATCCACCACAGGAAAATTTAAATTACAGGTGTCAGAAAGCGTACACTAAATGGTATGACCTAAGCATTGTTTGGAAAAGCTCATATGTTCCTTAAAATGTATGTTGTGGCTCAAAATCCTTTAGGCATGTCAGTGGTCACACAAGTGTGAGTCAGCCATATCACCACTTGTGTGGTATTGCAGTCCTGTCCCTTACTTTTGTTTTACACATATATATTGTTAAGTTTGAACTCCTCCCTCTCAAAGTCCACAATCTATGGAACTGTGTATTACCTGCTCACACCACAGGAGAAGCCTGAGTAAAATTGTGATGAAGAGCATATTTGAAAGGATGACCTCATCATTGTGTGTTAGATAGTTGTAGGAGCCCTTTCTCTCTGTGTAAATGATTTCAATGAGGGGAAGTGTACATACCAGAGTTGTTAGATATACATCTGACAGCAATATCATGAAATTCAGTATTGTGTTGTGTTTGTCCTTTCAGTTGTATCCCGGTCTGACATCAAATAATATCAAAATAATACACTGAACATATCTGTCTTTTTGGGGTAGTGATGAGGAGGCATGCTGTATGTATATATATATATATATATATATATATATATATATATATATATATATATATATATATATATATTGTACACAGACAAAGTGGCTATCTTTTTTTTCTTGGGGGCAGGCAGGCACTCTTCCCAATTACGTTGCATATGTCCTTGAAAGCCTTTTTCTTTTTAGTTCATCATGATCAGCTATTTCGTCAGACACAACTTACTTCTTCCTTGAACCAAAAAAAAAATCTAATGGTTACATGTATACAAGATGCATACGTAGATGAGAACTATCACGTCTTGTTAAATGTAATTAGAATCCTGTCATTATACTGTAGCACTATTTGTAAATAGTTGTATATAGAAGATTTTTTTGTGTGTGTTTTTTTCTTTCTTTTTTTTTTCTTTCTCTGTTGTTTTTCCCTGCATTCTATAACACTGTATAGTTATCTAATACATTCTATGTGCAAAAAGCTACATTGTACATTAACAATGTTAATATTGTCATATTTCTCATATGTCTGTTCATCTCGCTCTGCTGTCCATCTATGTCGCTGTTCGTATTGAGAAATCGAATTTTAAAGATACTTGTCTATTACTAGAATGAAGCGTTGTTTCATCTAACTTTGTAAATGGTTTACTTTCAAATTATTATCATCTGTCACTGTGTATTGTATTTTACAGTTTGTTTAATGTAACAACAAAAAAATAAAAACAAAGATTTGAAAAAAAATAAGACTGATTCTTTTCTTTGCTCATGTTTTTCTGTTCAGGCCATCACTGGATCATGAAAAGTCCCTCAGAACACTTATAACCACATTGCTTCAGGGGATCTAAAGGGCTCCAGACCCTCAAATTAATTGAATTATTTATTCCATGGTTATTGCAGTGCACGTTTGGCTACTTAAGGTGTATTTTAAGACTGAATATCTTTCCTTAGTCATGCTTTTTGTTCAACGATCATTGGACTGATGGTGCTAACAAAAGTCTCTAAAATGCACCTCAGTATATGTAGAACTCTCAGTGGATTCTGTGCACCTTTTGGCCCCTAGAATCTTGACTTAAGTCAGTCATTTCTTTCACAGTTATTACAGTGTCATCTGGCTCATTTACTACGCATTTGAAAGGATGAACAAAAAAGCTGAAGAGAAGGAGAAAATGTGCAAAAGATAGAAAAAACATAGAGGGAAGAACCAGAGGATGGAGGCACTGCTGGGAGATATATGTATATATATATATATATATATATATATATATATATATAAAAATGTATATATATATGTGTATGTGTGTGTGTGTGTGTGGGGGGGGGGGCAGGTAGTTGCCACTGGAGAGTTTATATCACACCAGATAGTGGCAGGCATTGCCACATGCTGCAGTGGGCAGTCTGGGGTGCAGTGCAGCCCTTTGTTTAGGAAACCATTTCACTTAAGGCTGACCCTGTCTTGTAGTGTTACACACTGAGCATACCTTATATACAGCATTTCCTTAACTATGCTGTTTACTGCTTAGCATTTATATTATATGACAGATAGTGCCAGATATTACCCCATGCTGCATGACAGGAACGGAGCTCTGTTTTTCTTTTTGCTTGTGCCATTCATGCATGACATATACCTTGGGTTACAGATAGCACAGGGCTGTCACCATTACATTAAATGGTAGATGATTATTTTCTGGTTATTACCCTTACCACATAACGTGAATAGCCATATCGACATGTGCAGGCACAGAGAATTGTGCATTTGTTAGTTATGTGTTTGTATCATTGTCATTCTGGTCATATATTCTCCTAGATCACTCAGTTTGTTTGTCATTGTCTATGGGGTCTTATCTATGAGATGTCATTGTGCTGTCCATTTACATTGTTCAGCTATTTTGCACACCATATCATTAAAGTTTGTAATAAACGGGCAGCTTCAGCATCCGTTGGGCTACTACTCCCTAACAAAGGGAGTGGTATGGCAATGCAAGGTGTGTGCAGCTGAATTCTGACTGCTGCTTTTGTAGCAACATTAGGTGCGTTAACAGGTTCTAAAGCTGTTAGTTGTTTTTCCCATGTGACTGATGTCTGTATAGGACCGTAAGAGTCTCCCAGGTAAACCTAGCTATAACAAGAATATTTTTTTCTAATTTTTGTGGCAGAATCAGGATGCTTCATGTATTACATATAGTTAACTTATACATCAAATATAATAAAAAAAATCATCTGTGTTGTCCTTTGTCAAGCCATTTGTTTTTAAAATATATTTAATAGAAAACCTTCCAGGTAGGCCCTTCTGGTCATATGTATCAAGGGTTAGCTCTAACCTAGATACTCAACATTAGCTCTGTCTTCTCTGGCACTTGTATGTATTCTATTTGCAGATAAGTCAAAAATCTATCCATTAAACCTTCCTGTATTATTATTTGGTTGCAACAGCATTTTATTCACTGTTTTTAATATCTGCTTACACAGAGACAGAAACACACACGGCTAAATATCAGAAGTGTGAGGCTCGTAATTATGAGTCCCATGACTCTAGAAAGGAATATGTAACTTCAAGGGAAGTACAGTAGAGTGAGTGTAAAAATGTACTGTAATATCTTTAAAATGCTTTTTGAGGGGGGCTTCTGACCTCTAAATAACAGAGATTGTTCTTCTTATATCGCTGTTACTTATACATGTATACTAACTCCCAAATCACTATCTCAGAGTAGGAAGAATATGTACTGCAAACTCAGACTTAGAATTTACTTGTTCTTGCATTTACAGTCTTATGTCTCCAAGAATCACAAATGTAGTTCAACAGATACCTCCGCATGTAAATGCACATGTGCAAGCACAGACACACACCTTAGTGTTTTGACATTGACATCTTTTAATACTATCTAATTTTATTTCAGCTATTTAGGTCTTTTCCTTACCATTCTGGATAAAGTCTAGTATTGTATTTAAGTTTGCTATTCTATGATAAAACATGCCAGTTGCTATTAACACACTTAGTTGTTGGTAGACTGTTTGTTACATAGCTAATAATCGATGGCACGGTGTACTCTCTGTATTCAGCACCACCTTCCTTAGATGTATTATTATTCATATTGTGTCTCCAGGAAAGCAGAGAATTATTCTCTCTCAGATCTAAATTAAACTCACTGTGAGAAAATCTCTATGCCTAGATTTTAATTCAAACACAGTCTTCTAGGAATTTGCAGACACTGCATTCAAATTTTACATCAAAAACAGTACTTTAATATATTTATTCAGAATTTTACAGATATGCCACACCAGATTTTCTTCCAGCATATAACAGTTCACAGTCCGGAAATTTTCAGTCTCTGATTTCCAATCTTTCTACTTACCTTTGCCATTTGTCTTTCTGGCTTGCATTCCAGCCGAGCTGTTTAGCTGCTTCTTCTTTACCTCCCCAACTGCTTTTAATTTAAAACTGTGTAAGTGAACTGGTCCTTTTTGGCCTTTTCTTTTCCGTGAGCTGGGTAACAAGTGCAATATTAAATGCAATACATGCGCAGTATAAAGTAGACAACAGGCACACTTGAGATGGGGCAGAAAGAAACAGAAGCACCCAGAGGAAATCCATACAAACAAGGAGGAAACATACAAACTTAATGACAGGAGTTCAGGCCTGCTTCCCAAACCGTGAGACAGAAATCTTTATAATTGGTGATTTTGTGCCTCAAAAAGGGCCCATACCCTTTCTGGCTTTACTTCCAAATCCATTTTCAAAAAGGCACTCACACAGATTGCATTTACTATTTCCCCAATGCACCCCCTCCCTCACTACTTCCTTCTCAGAGGAAGCCAAAGGTATTAAAAAACATTTATATCATCAATGCAATTTTCCTGCTTCCTACCAAAAGGAAGGACGGACTGCAGAATAAGCTTTCTGTGTATTGTTTACCATGCATATGTATCCATTTTCTTCTTGAAAGGTCTCAGCAGATTATCTGCTTGAAACCTGATGGCAGATTTTAAAAAACAGTGCTCCATGGGATCTGCTCAAATCAGCAGTTCAGTCACTTTGTTAAATTCTTTTAATAAATGTATCTGTCATGTTAGCCGGTTGCTGAAAAAAATCATATTATTAGTGTACTCATTATGCAGGATTTAGTTGATTCAGTAACTCTTTATATGAGACATTAAACCAAGCTCCCATCTGCCTGAGTTGGTGGTAGCTCAGGTTTCTGTAAAAGATCCCATGACACCTTTTGAAAAACAATAGGGGAAATTCTTATACCTTGGCCAAAGTTCCCCTAATGGTATAAATACCACCTTAGGTCTGTCTTACAAAGAAGACAGTAATCTTGAGGGACTAACTCAGTCAACAAAGGATAAATAAAACAAATAATAAATAAATAGCTATCACTTTTGCTGTTTTATAAAAATCATGTATAGTATATTTTTTCTTTTGCTGAGATGCATTAAACATGCCTTAGAATAAATGCTGCTTTTCAAATTTCCAGAATACATAACAATTTATTTTTTTCCATCATGGCATTTAAACATTATTATATCCTGGGGCCACAAACAACCTCTTGGTGGTACCACATTTTTGTTAGAACACTCCTTCACACTTTACTAAATTATTTTTCTAAAACCAATTCCATCAGTCTTTGTCAGCATACAATGTGACATAATACTAATCACTTAATCAGCCAGAGCTCCCTAGGTTACTCCCGAAAAGAAGCACTTGTGTCTATTGAATTTACCTGGTTAACAAGACAATAACCATACACAACACACACACACACACACACACACACACACACACACACACACACACACACACACACACACACACACACACACACGCTCATCAAAACTATTGATTTCCTACCTAATCCCACATTAGTCTGACAACCCAGGCAGGTCCACACAAACACACACATTCATGTCTATGCAGATACACACTAACTACACCACCGTCTTTACAGAACTTACCTGCACAGTGAGGATTCCAATAGAAGTAAATGGATGACTCTATGGTTTGATGGCAGTCACTTTCCTTAGACAGTGAGCTTTTACAGAGACAAGTGATTTAAAGAATAACTCAGATGTCTAAATTAAATTGGAAGCTGCTGCCATTTCCAGGGGAGAGTGCATGGCTAATTAGCATTAGCCTCTCCCAAGACTGCCCTCTGCACTGATGCCCCCGTGAGTGGAAAACCTCAGTAGCAGGGCTGTCTAAGAATCAGAAAGGCTTACTGTGATGGGAAAACTGGCAATGTTAAGCCTCGCCCCCCCTTGTGGTAATCCCTTCTGAATCCCAGCCTTGTATAACATTTTAGGTATTTATACAAGGTATATGACATAAATGCATTGATTAGTAAGTCATACAGACAGTGGCCATTTTCTTTTTACTTAGTGAGTAGTGATGTCAGAAAGCACAGGCTGCTTAACTTCATGGTACCTGTTCTTATGCACAACAGCAAACCTTACACCATTTATTTATTTATTTATTGACATTTGTTAACCGGGTTAGTCCAGCTGGGTCATAAACCCATTTTCAGTGGAGACTTGCCAAGAAAAGCTCCAGTTATATTTAATATACATGTCAACAGAGAATACAAGATAAATTTAGTTGCATACAGTTTACCTTTTACAGAGATAACAAGTTTCAGTTAGTTACATTCCTTTAACATTTTGCAGAAAAAATATTTCAAATTAGTCTACAGTATGGTAGAAGAAATTGGTGCAGTAATGATAAAACAAGGTCCAGTCACATCTAGAATTATGCTAGCTATATCTAAAGATAAAGCAAAAAGAGCGGTAAGATAAATATATTACAGGATGAGCAGAGAAAGGATAAGAGTAGGATAGTATACAAGCATAAGGCATTATATATGTAACAATCTTTAATGATAAAAAATACCATGTGATTTAGAAAATTTATTAGTTTTATACTTTGAGAGATTTGGTAGGCTGTTTTTTGCAGTCTAGCTAGAATGGGTGGGAGTTACGTACTCTGAAAGTGGGGGTTAGGTGAAGTTATGGCAGGGACAAGTTTTGGAGTTGAGCAGATGATGTTTGAGTTCCTTTTTAAAGTGAGATGGGTGTATAATGTCACATAAGTCTAAGGGAAGTTTGTTCCAGGACTGGGCTACTGAGCATTTATATAGTAATTTGCTCACATTTTTCTTTGGTGGATAGACTGCCAGTATTTGCTGGTTTGAAGTGCGCAGGGACTAAGATGGGGAGTAGGTGGATGCAAGGGTAGAGAGAGCTGGACAGGAAGATGGTCTATATAATATAGAGCATACAATTTGGAATTTTGATATTAACAGTAGCTGTGGGAATTCAAGCCATTGCAGGGAGTTTAAGGCAAGGCAGTGATGTGAGGTGTAGTGAGAGTTGGTGATGAATCTAGCAATTTTATGATATGTTTGTTGGAGTTTAGTCAAGGTTGTGGCCTGAATGTAGGTTAGTACTGGGGCAGCATAAAGAAGTGACGGTAGGAGGAATGCCTGCGCTGAGAGTCTAGCATTTGGAGTTAGAAATTTTTTATTATGGTATTGCAATTCTAGTTTCTGTCTTTTTTTTTTTTTATATACATTGGAGTAAGTGCAGGTTAAATTTGAGATCATCATCTATTACGACACCTAAGAGTTTAGTTTGAGGTTCAGGCTGAATGATTGTGTTGTTGGAGGAAGTGATAGTAAAAGTAGATTTATGATGGGAAAGTGTGCAGGGGAGAAAAAGCAAGAACTTAGTCTTTTTGGGGTTGAGGATGAGTTGATTATCTGACAACCATTTTTTGGTGGTAAGAAAGGAGTGTTGAATGAGGCAATGTAGTTCTGAGATATTGCTGGAGATGGGGATGAGTGTTGAGCCGTCTGCATATTGGATGAGGGAAGATTTTTTTGCAAGATGTGTAGAGCTCATTTATGAAAACATTAAATAGTAGGGGACCCAAGATGGAGCCTTGTGGGACTCCAGTAGGGACTGAAATATAGGAAGAGTAGGAAGAGAGCCATCTGACAGATTGTTGTCTATAGGATAGGTAGCTGGAGAACCAGGTAAGGGAGGTAGCAGATAGATTAAGATTTGCAAGTTTGGTTAGGAGGATGGAGTGAGAGACGGTGTCAAAGGCTTTGGAAAGGTCAAGGAAGAGACAGGATATGAGTAGACTGTTGTCACAAACCTCTGTTATGGTCTGTGTGAAAGATAGGAGGGAAGTAGATATACTATGGTTAGGGCGGAAACTATGTTCTGTGGGAGTGAGAAGGTTTTGCTGGAGGAGGTATTTGAGAAGTTGTGAGTGAATACATTTTTCTAGTATCTTAGAGAGGGGTGAAAGGATGGCAATAGGACAATAGTTAGATGGGTCAGTAGAATTGCCACCTTTATGGAGGGGGATAGTGAAGATAGATTTCCAAATAGATGGAATTGTAGCTTCTTGGATGGATCTGTTGATAAGAATAGATACAGGATTGGCTAATGAGTCACCAGCAAGTTTGAGGAAAGATGGGGGAGACTATCTGAGGAGGAGGAGCAGGGTTTACGTTTCAAAAGTGATTTAATGTAGGAGGCAGAGACAGGTTGAAAGAAGAAGAGATTTTTGTTAAGAGGGTCAGGTGGGGCTGGTGGATTAGTTGTGTTTGAGTTGGAGTGAATGAGGTTTTGGACTGTTTCGATAAGGTGCTTGTTAAGGAGAGTAGTGGTTTCCTGAGGTGATTTGTTTGGGTAAGGGGAGGGATTTGAAGGGCAACCAGGGGAGAGGATTTTGTTGAGGGTAACCCAGAATTTATGGGAGCTGGTTTTGTTGTCTAGTTGAGCAGAGTTATAGTAGGACGTTTTGCCCTTATTAGTTAGTTTCTTGACTAGATTCTGCAGTTCTCAATATTTTTGTAATAGGGGAGGTTCCTTTCTTTTATGCCAGGCTTTCCAGGTGCTCTCTCTTTTATGCATTAGGGATCTAGTATCCTTAGAGAGCCAGGGAACATAATTTGATTTAATTCTAATTTTCCTATAGGGATCAAGGGAGTTAAGGGTGTTTAGGAAAATGTTATTGAATTTGTTGACTGCATCATCGAGTGGGAGTCTAAGCTAGACAGTATGAAGTTGAATAGGGAGATATTAAAGTTAGATAGCTTATGACAGTCTCTGTAGTGGTGGATCTTGTGTGAGTGGTTTGAGAGCCTTAGGATGTATGTGGGAAGATGGTCACTTAGAGAGTCGGGTAAGGTAGTGGGGTTTTGGTAGAGGAAAGGGGAGTTAGTTAGAAACCAGTCGATGGTTGAGCTGGGGGATACATTTCTAGAGAAGCAGGTGGGGAATGCTGTCAATTGATGGAAGCCATGCAGGTTGATACTGAGTTGAGGAGAGTCAGTTGTACGTTTGGACTAGTCAATATTGACATCTCCTAGAATTAGGGTTTCATAGTGTTTCATTATGGCTAAACCAGGATAGCATGTTTTCTAGGATGGGTATATTGTTTCCTAGGGGGGATGTAGATGGCAGCAATGGCAAATTTCTTGTGTGGGCTAAGATGGCAGTTTAGGATGATAAGTTCAGCAGGGTGGAAGTTAGGGATAGGGATGGTGACAGGTGAGAGATTTAGGCCATCTTTGTAGAGGATGGCTACTCCACCTCCCTTCTTTGGGCTTCTATCTAAGTGATATATGTTACTGATATGAGGTTTGAGCCATGTTTCAGATAAAGAAAGAATGTGTGGTGTAGTTTGGGCTATTCAGGAGTGAAGTTCAGTAATTTTGTTGGTTAGGCTTTGTATATTAATGGAGTAAATAGTTGTTTCAGTAAGGGTGTGTTTGTGTTACAAGGATGGGTTAGATTGTGAGAGTGAGTGGATGAGGAGGTACAGGGAGAATTTAGTGATGTGAGATAGAGGGTAGAGGGAGAGAGGCCTGGATTTGGGTGGATGTCACCAGAGAATAGTAGGTTATTAATGAGACATGTGAGTGAAGGATAAGGTGATAGGAGGTTGCAGAATTTAGTTTTGTATTTGGGGCAGCATGAAGGGGTCTGAAATATAGTTAGTTTGTGGAGACAGGAGGGAAAGAAGTTAAAGAGTGATGGTGAGATGACGCAGGAGGCTGTATGCATATTTTCATAGGCACAGGAGGTTGGAGAACAGGTATGAGGGTGGGAAACGTAGAAGTGATAAGAGGTAATAGCAGAGAGGAGTAGGAGAATAGTAGTGGTAAAGAGGAGTTGCATTTTTTTAGGTGTGTGTAGGTAAGTTATAAACTAAAGTGTAGCTAACTAGATAAGTTATGGAGTAGGTGGGGTTGGCTTGGGTTGGAGGGTGTGGTTATTTCAGATTTGGCTGGAGAGGGGATGGGCTTCATTTACAGGCAGGAAGTGGATTGTGAGTGGCTATACAGAGGAAGGGGTGGGGATTAGGTAATTGGCTGGAGGTGGATTGTGAGTGGTTGGGCTGAGAGGAAGGGGAGGGATAGTATAGTATAAATTTAATTGATATGGGGGTAGATGGGACTGGGGGTAGGGTAGGGCAGTGAATGGAGTGGGGGAGCACCCACAGAGAAGATTTCAAGAAACAATCAGAAAAGCAGGTATGTATGGTAGATGTGAGAGCAGGAGAAGAGAGGGGGGGAAGAGTAGTTCAGAGAGAAAGAACTGCTGCTATCACTTTGTAAACTTGTAATCGCTCCAGACTATTTAAAAGAACAATTGATGAATTATTTACACACATCTTACGGAAAACATTTTCTGATGTTCAGCTCAAACATCTAAGGGAGGGCTATAAATTGCAGATATGTTACTAATATGATGTATACGATTTCTTAAAGACACAAACAAAAGAACTGTCCTTGTCTTCATATAAAAGTTTAAGGGTGACATCAGAAATGGAAAGTTGCATTTTGTTTTTTCTGTATTTTAATATAAAACTTAAGCTTTCTAGATGTATGATTCCCTCAACTCAGTAGCTCATAAATACTGTCAGAGATAACATGTTCAACCATGAAATGCCAGTGTACTAACAGAATATAAAACTTAACACCAGCATGGATCGTAAAGTCTCTAAAAGGATCTTCCCCATCTCCCTTTGCCTAACAGTGATGTAAAGGAGCCTCTGACTTCCTCATCCATAACTGTCTCTTTGTATGAATATTGTATAAGTTTGGCTGTGAATACCTCTATGAAGTATTGGAATAATGTTGACCAAAGACTTTATTAGTTGCTTACAGGCATGCAATCTAAGTAGCTACTGTTTCCAGACATAATCCACCTCTGCAGTTGCAGGCTTTTATGTTATTTTTTACTTTAGTTAAATTCTTTGCTGCAAGCAGTATATTTCATAAGCACTACCTCAGATAACTTAAGAACAGACTCATCAGAATGAAGGTGTACTATTGAGGAACAGAAACTGTCCACAGAACATATGACAGGCCTTTCCTGTTCTGTGTCCCAGGCACACATGAGGTAAAGTTTGAAAGGTGGGGAAGTCAGTTATTTTTTTATATAACTGATGCCATTGCTTAGGTCACATAGTGGTATGGCATGACTTAGAAATCTTTGTCTTGTTACAGCATGGCAGGATGGGAAGGGAAACTAAATTAGTTTGCAACATGACAATCTCTCTGTCCTGGTTCAGCTTAGGATCATTCTGTTTAATTAGCTTAGGAAAACTCTTTCATTTGTACCTTAATTTTACAAACAGAATAAATTACTTTACAGTAATTTGAAGTGGACTACTACTGCTACTTATTTCTAATAATGTAATTACTGCAAAGATTGTTTTTATTGATGCCTGACATGGTGACACTACAACAATGTGCCAAGACAATTCAAGACTTGTCATAAAAGGGTTACATGTTTGTAAGTTTTCAGTGTACAGTGATTTGCTGTTTTATAAAGAAATACATTTTTAAGCTTATTACACAAACACACACACACACACAAAGAATGTTGTTGCTGTTCTTCTTTCGGCTTTTCCCAGCAGAATTCTGGTCCACTAATGATTGGCAGTAGATTTTTTACAGGTGTCGAGGTGCCAGCTCAACGCCCAACCTTCAGCAAAGGCACGCCCATTCTACGCATGTCTTTCGAATGCCACTCGACCGCGGGGAGGACATGCAGACTCACACAGAAGGCGCTCCAGCCGAGAATCAAATGGGAGAACCTCTTGCTGTGAGGTGGCAATGCTACCGCTGCATCACCACGGCAATTATACACACGCAAAGAATAATCCTCATAAATAAAGCAATAATGTAACTATTAAGCACAATGGTATCACTTTGACTGCAAGCATTACACCTGGATACAAGCTTAGACACTGAAAAGAAATAGTTGAAAACACTTGATTTCTTTGCTCAGTTTTACAAAGAACATTACGCAAGGTACAATGGTTATAGATTTTAACCTTACAAATGTAACATCATAACAAATCTATTGAAAATATTATGGATTATGCCTTAACATGGGAAAGCTCTCTAACTATGTCTAAACTAAGAATGTTTTTTTTTCAGAATACGTTTCAGCACACTGGCTCAGAGGTTAAGGTTTCTTCTTTGGAGGTGGGGTTTATTACTAATCTTTGGTTATTGTCTTTGTAAAGATTGTGTATTGTTCTTGAATCTTAATGGGCATTTCCTGAGAACTCAGTTTTCCTCCCTGAACATTTCTGCTAAGTGGGTATTCAAAACTGACCACTAGGGCCATAAATTTGCTCACCATTATCAAGTTTCTGCAGTAAGCCAGGTAATAAATAGGAATTAGGGTGACATAACTGGGCACTTCTCTGCTTAAGCCTTTTGTTGCTGTCCATTACTTTTGATGACTGCCAAGTATAAATCAAATACATTATAAATGCCCTTAAACTGTGTAAGAACAAGAAATATGTCTTTGTCCCATTTTTATATACTTTGTGTAGGTTGGGACAGTGGAGACCTAATGTTATTCTGGCAAGCACTAGTTACAAGGGAGGAACCGTCCCTACTCAGATTTTAATACATTTCAGGGCATTTACATTTACACAGCCAGACTCAAAAACTACAACTACTCAACATTGGTTGGACACTTATTGCAATGTATTTGGATGTAGAAAGAAACTAGAGATCCCGTCCCCTTAAAAACCTACACAAACAGTGACGGAGCACATAAACTCCACCTAAAACATGAACCAGTGAACCAAATGGTATGAAGTAGAAACACTAATATTTTAAGATAAGCATCCGTAACCATGCCCAACAAGAAGCTGTTGTTTGATGCAAAATCCATAAATGTAGTCACAGAAAAAATTATCATGTATTATTTTGTAGTGTTAAACCATATGGCATTAACATGTGATGTTTTGTTTTGTTTAAGGATAAAAATTTTTGGAATAAGCCTGGTCTCAGGTACTTGAGAGTGGATACAAAATAGGTGATTAACTGAACTAGGGTCCAATTTCCACTAAGGGGGACGGGGACATTTATTTTCCCCTACCACAAGAGTGCTCCAAACATTACAGATAGAATTTACACTGCACTTTGTTAAGCTCAAACTATGCAATCAATAACATTTACTTTAAAATGTAACACTGTGATGTAAAGTGTTTGTTCCAGTATGCAAGCTAACATTGTGAGGCTATTTGCAAACTGTATTAAATTTAAGGGGAGACTTGGGAACAAAGCCATTTCATGGAAACACTCCTGTGAGGATAAAATTAAATGGCAGCATTTTAACTGTTTTTTGTCTTAAGAGATGAAACCTGATGATGGCAGAAAATGAGGCCATCTAAGTGCTGACATAATTTGGGTGTCCATTTGATGTAATTGCACTTCAGGACAATGTATGCATCAAGCCTCTAATGTGTGAAAAGTGGGACAAGCTCCATGGAAACCTATGCAGCACAGACAGATTTAATACCTAATAAACACAGGCTATTACCCTTTTTATGTCTACCATCTGTGCTGAATGAACAGTGATGTTTTTCTTCTTTGGGGTGCCTGAAAGGATTTGCTTGGACCCACTGCAAGAAAGCATGGAATTTAAAGCTACACTTTTCTATTTTAATTACAAATGTATTATTTTTAAGTATACTTCCCTGCTGATACTAACACTATAAAATTGATTTAACGAAGATGTTGTTTTGATAATAGAAATGTTTTTTTATCTGCTACTGCTTTTTTAATAAGACAGATATTTGGCATGCTCAGATACATGCAGCAATCACGTCAAAGTGAAGTATAATTTAACCTTTATCAGGAAATGAGTTGCTTTATTTTGACAGCTAATTAAAATTACAAGTTGGAAGTAATGGGTCCTGATTGCTACCATTCTGTCTGCTGCTGCTAATTTACTTTTGCCTTTCTCACAGAAAACACACCACGCTTGATGGTGCTGAGATTTATGTAAAAACGTATGCATGTAACTTGCAGTTGTCAAATAAGGAGGCCGGTTTTGAATATGCTGTTATTTAATGCTAATCTTTTTGTTGTACATTTTGGGATAGGGAATACTGCTTTAATGTGTTGAGGGCATACCTAGAACTTAGATAAAAATATAATTTGTTTCATAAACAAAGCAGCTGTCACAGATACTTTGTCAATAACTGCAATTAAATAAAGATGCTTTCTTCTTCTGAGTCAACTTCTGGTATTAGAATAGGAAGCACTAAAACTTGGAAGCAAAAAGTATATGTTTGGACTGGGAAAGACATATGATAAGATTATGCTGTAAAGTAGAGATCTGATAGTGCTGGTTCAAACAACTCAGAGGCTTTTTGTTCTCCTTCTGCGAAGATGCAGAGCTAATTTACAGAAGTAGGACTTTATTCTCATCATTGGCTGCTAGCTTGCACTGCTATTATTTTATGAATTATTTTCATACATGCAGTGATATATTTGAACTTCCAGACCACAAGACGTTCAGCAGGGTCTTGGTCAAAACAACATTTCACACTGATCTCATTCTTGGTAGACAGTAAGTACCAATTCTCTTCAGCATAGTGGAATATTAGTCTCATTTCATCTACTGGCAAGAAAGGACTACTTATCTGAATAAGTGGCCCTCTTTTGGTTTCTACTACTGTCCGGCAAGCAGCCTGACACCTTTATGAATGGAAGCCCTCCTGTTCCCTTAGTTTGGTTTCTCCCACTGATGCCAACCATTGTTTCATGTCAACATGTAACAGAGGTCCATCCTTGTACTTGTTATTATCCTCTCATCCTCTACTTACGCACAGAGACCACCCTAATTATATGCTGTCCCACCCTTTAATACTGATTTTCCTTGAGAGTACATGCTCATCTTTTCAGTGGTGGTGTGTCTTTCGGCTTTTCCCGGTTAGGGGTCGCCACAGCGGAACTCCGGTCCGCTAATGATTGTTAGTGGATTTTTATGTGCCGAGTTACCAGCCCTGATGCACAACCTTCAGTGAAGGTACGCCCATTCATGCATGTCTCCACGCAGAAGACGATCTAGCTGAGAATCGTACCGGACAGCGTCTTACTGTGAGGCCACAACGCTACAACGCTACTGCAGCACCACCACCGCGGATGCTCATCTTCTCAGTATAATAATAAAATAATAATAGTAATAATAATTTAATTTTTAAACACTGCTGTCATGGCAATAAGTGTATCAAATCAAACTGTGTCACTTATCAAGGGTAAAGTTACCCCTTATTATTTTTTTCTGTAGAAATGGTGCTGTGCTATCAGAATAATGTAAAAAGAACAAACAACTGACCAGAAAGCCAAAGAAAATAGCAAATGAATCCAACAATGATAGAAACTACTCCAGTTTGCAGTTGTTGTAGAAAGAAACAATCCTTTATTGGTAAAACCCACTGCAATTCATGGTTAAGCACTTTCATTCAAACATAGACTTCTTCAGAAACATGAAAACTTCTGTAAGCACTGATTTTAGGAGCTGAGAGAAGTAAAACCACACCCCAAGAACGTCAATCAACAGACAGCCTGAACAAAGCCCAGGAAAATTCTTAAAGGTGTACACACACCAAAAGGACTTTCACATTAAACCAAGTAAAAATGGCTAAAGTCAAATCTAGAATGTCAAAATAGTACAGAAAGCCAATACAGTCATAGCATTTTGCTCAAACTATGTTGGCTTTTCTTTTAAGTTTAGTAGCAATGGAAATATAGTCATTCAATTCATATGTATTTGCTGTGTTTAAAGCCAGCTGCCAATACATCACACGATGTACAAGTCTGTTTTCCCAATCTCCAACAAAGACACCTGCTTCCACCTGTTCAAGCCCCAAAAAAGTGAACTTCTTAAAATTGGAGCATGTACAAGCATGCCTAGTCAAATCACTCTTCATGTCCATTTTAGATATATACTATAATAGTGAAACATACAGACTCCCCAATCACCATGTTAAACAAGGAGAAGGTTACAGTCAGCTCTCTGTCTGGTACAAGGATTCGTTAAATCACACATGCACTCAAGTCTCTCAACAACAAGTACCGTTATGACTACATCACAGTTCATGTTGGTGTGAATGACTTGAGACGTACCTCTCTGGACTATATGAAGAGAGACATGACTGAACTCTCTGAATATGTGTCCCAGGCAGGTATGTCCCTAGCTTTGAGCAGCACTGAACCCTCACATGGGATGATACCATAATATAAACAAAAAATGATTGACTTCAATAATTGGCTTAGTTTCTGGTGTCATTCTAAGTGGATCCAGTTCCTGTCAGCCTGGGATGACATGGTGGATAGACCACACTGTTTTGTCAGAGATGGTCTTCACCTGGCACCTCTAGGCTTTCAGTTGTTGGCTACGGCACTCGCCAAACCCATAATACCTTTTTTTAGGGAAGGTCCCAAAAACAAAATTTCTGATGTGAAAATATCAAACACAAAGAAACTAAGGGTCATGCTGCTAAATGTTGAGTTTAAATCAGAAACTGCACTCTCTGGAAGCACTCCTCTCTCTGGAAGATGTTGACATCTGTGCAGTCACATAAATCTGGTTCAAGGCCACAGAAAGTATTCTGGCCTCGCAAGGCTACAATACCTTCCACACTTTCAGATTGCAAATTGAAAGTGTGAGAACCAAAGGAAGTGGAGTATCAATCTTCATTAAAGACAATTACACCTCTAGACTGGTTAGACAAGATAACTCTATATTTACTCCAAGTCCAAAGGTCAGATTACCATGGGTAAGACCTCCTTTCATCTCATCGTCAGTTACAGGTCCCCTTCCCTGAACCAAGAAGCCCACACAGCTTATTTAGATCTACATGGGGCAGTTAAAGTACAACCTAACATTCTAGTCATGGTTGATTTCAACTATCCCTCCATTAAATGGGAATCTTATATGAGCCCAAACTCACTCGCATAAAAGTTCCTGGACTTTGTTAACTCAAATGCCCTGGAACAAATAGTGCAACACCCCACAAGGGGCTCTAATATTCTAGACCTGGTCCTCACCAATATGAGTGACTGATGCAACACTTCAAGTGTAGGGACCAGCACTGGTTAAATCTGACCATAAGTCAGTCACCTTTCTAGTGGCAATGGCACCAGAACTCTCCAAAGGAGAAATCAGGCTAAAAAACTTCACCAAAGTTAACCGTGCTCTCCTAAGGGATGGTATAATAGATTTCCAAGCTCCAGTTCCCACAGATGGCATTGACAGCTATACTAAGGTATACATTGATGCCCTGTATAAACATCTACACAAATGTATAGACACAGCTGTGCCTGACAGGATTAAAGCAAGATCCTCAAGAATAAAAAAAATCCTGATGGATGTCTAGCATTAATAGATTATATAGTAGGTGAAAGAAGCTGCTGTCTAAATATACAAAAGTGAGAACCCAGAATTGGAAGGGCACTCATCAGCCTAAACAAGCAAATACTACAACTCACAAAATCCTCAAAGAGCAAGTATGAGAAAAATGTAGCAACCACAGCCAAAGAAAACCATATGGACTTCTTCAGCTACATCTGCAACCTAAAAGATAGGACTCAGATGTGTGCTGAACTAATTGTGGATGGTATCACACACATTGGCCCTGGAGAAATTGCTAACCTGCTAGCAGACAAGTTTGGTGAAAGTTTCATCCCTATCCCCCTTGAGCATACTACACACCATGTCTCAACATCACTTCCTCCCTGCATTTCCAAAGAGCAAGTCATCAATGCTCTCTTGAACACTAAGAACGCAACCTCTATGAGACCAGATGGCATTCTTGACTGCCTTCTTAATGTTCTTAAACAACAGCTAGCTACTCCACTAGGCACCCTATTCAACCACAGCCTGAGTAATGGCTTTGTCCCCACTGAATGGAAAACAGCAATTGTTATGCCTCTCCACAAGGATGGCTTGCAACATACCCGGGCAACTATAGACCCATAGGTTTAACCAGCCTCATGTGTAACGCAATGGAATGAATCATCATAGATCTTATAAATAAGGATATAGGTGACCTCCAAACCCTAGTCCATCCCACTTCAGTTTTGTCAAGAGTAGTTCATGTCTGCTAAACCTGGTGGACTTCTTTGAGAATGTGACCAGAGCCATAGATGAAGGCAAAGCTGTGCACAGAGCCTATTTTGACTTGGTCAAGGCCTTCAACACAATCCCACATTCCAGCATCATTGACAACTTAACCCAGTTGAATATTAGCACCTATGTTGTCAGGTGGGTTGCAAACTGGCTCACAGATCGACAACACTCGAAGTGGGAGACCTCAGCTCTACTATTCTAGTATACTCTATATATATATATATATATATATATATATATATATATATATATATATATATATACTATTTTATGCTCAACTCCTGAGAGACTTGCTTGGCTACAAACATCTGCATTACAAGCTGAAGCTAAGTGAAACTTGCAGTAGTGAATTGTAGTCTTCTGTTAAGTACAAATTTGCAGTTTTAAAAGTACTGTATTTTCATTTTTTCTGTTTCCTAACTGTGTGTTTCTGAACAGTGTGCTGTGTGTCTCTCTGCAGTTATTTTGCTATAGAGGGGGTGGTGCTATCACTTCTTTGTGATTTGATATTTAATAGCCTAGAGGGATTCCTCTGTACTTTAAGTGCTAGTCACAAAGTTTGAGAAATCATTTTATGCTCAACTCCTGAGAGACTTGCTTGGCTACAAACATCTACATTACAAGATGAAGCTAAGTGAAATTTGCAGTAGTGTATTTTAGTCTTTTGTTAAGTACAAACTTGCAGTTTTAAAAGTACTGTATTTTCATTTTTTCTGTTTCTTAATTGTGTGTTTCTGAACAGTGTGCTGTGCGTCTCTCTGCAGTTAGTGCTCTACCCACCTACCCTGTTCCTGTGTTGGTATTAGTGTTGGTGGCTCTGGAATTGCCCGCCCCTCCTGTAAGTCTGTATTAGAACACTCCTCCTGGGTCCATCTCATTTGCTCACTTAACTGAGTACAGTTAGATTATATTCTGAGTCTAGTGTTCACTCTACTTAATACAGAGAGAAGATTTGAGAAGGCCAGCCCACTTAGGTTCTTCCTTCCTCTCTTCTTGCACTTAAAAAAAAGAATTTGCACTTTATTCATTTGCTTTTACTGTATTTGTGTTTCCTCCTACTTTAATTTGCATTTCTTAAAAGTACTCAATTTTATTTATTCTGCTGCATTTATTACTGCTTGGTCATAGCCTGATTAAATTGTAACTGTTATTCTAAGTCTTTTGGTTTAAGCACATACAGGCTGTTTTACATTAAAAAGGTTTGTGGTCTGCACTGTTGTGGCAGGACAGGTAGCTTACATCCTTCTAAGCTGGGAATTGCTGATTGAAGGCCCAGTGTCTGCTATTCTAAAAGTTTATTAGTTCTGGCTTAAGCACTTGGGCTTCAGGCCAGTTATTTTAAATTAAGAATGTTTGTGGTGTGCACTCTTGTGGGAGGAGAGGCTGGATTCTGCCCTTCTGAGCTGGGAATTTCTGGTCACAGGCTTATTGTGACTGTTTATTTGAACTGTTTCTTTCTGAAATTGGTGCGCCTTGTTGCTGTAGCATAGACCAGATTCAGGCCTGCTGAATCTAGCTTTGTTTGTATAACTTGAGCACTGATCCAGGCCATCTTTTTTTGGAGAAGGTTCCCCTGCACACTAGTAAGCAGGGCTGTGCAGTTAGAACTTGTCTGATTGAAGACTGCTGGAACAGGGCTCAGTTTTGAGCTTTTTTCTGGTTAATTGGGTAACTTGTTTAAATCAGTTTGTTTGTTTTCTATTGTTTTATACACACATGTATATATATATATATATATATATATATATATATATATATATATATATATATATGTATATATATATATATAAATTGCACTTTATTCATCTGCTTTTATGCTTTTACTGTATTTGTGTTTCTTCCTACTTTATTACTGGGGTCATTGACTACAACTCTGATCTGCGATATAGAACAATAAGTATCCTTTTCTGTGCTTTTAAACTGTTTTTTTGAGGTTATCTGCTTTATTTTCTGAAAAAAAAAAAAAAAAAAAAAAATATATATATATATATATATATATATATATATATATATATATATATATATATATATATATATATATATATACTTGTTTCCCACCTTTCTAAGCTAGTATAGTCCAGTTTTCAGGTTAGTGTTGAATTCAGGGCTGTGTTACAAATCTCTGTGTTTGCCCATACCTTACTTGTATAGAAGGAGGTTTCTCAGTTCACCTGTGAGAGAGGGGAGCTTTGAGCAGCCTATCTGTCCCTGGAGGAGTGGTTTCAGCCCAGAAATTAGTAGTTTATTGACCATTTTGGTCTAATTTCTAGCTCTTTCATTTCCCTGCTATAAATATCATATTTGCCCAGTTTTGTGCGCCGGGCATTGCTGGTTAGCTAGGGTAAAACTATTCCTGGCGCCACAAAGTCTCCTCTTCAATTTTTCCCTTGGAACTAGACAAACTTTCAATTTAAGCGCTTAAGCATTTCATTCCTCAGCCCGCCACTTGCTCAAAACTTATAGCAAGCACTTATAAACCCTAGCACTACACCCTCCTGTACTGTACAGAAGGACAAGGCTCTCTATTCGACCTTACCAGCCATCCAGTAAAACAGTTCACTGTACCTATCCAGGCATGTCCAAAGGGCAGTTTCAGGTGTACTCTCCAGTCCAACTGGTGAATCTGGGCATTTTGAGGCAATGTTACAACTGGCTCATGTACACAGACAACCCCCTCCTCATACCACCAAACACTAATGCATGCGAGAGATTCAGTTATACAGCCAAACTAGAGGCTAAGCTCTCTCAACCCAAGACTGGATCAGACAGTCAAGAGGAGAAGGGAAATACTTGCATTGCACCAACAGTCTTACATAGGCCCATTAAACCAGCACCGGCAAAAAACAGACATAAATACATGAAAACATGCTCGGAGGCTCTAAATAAAAATCTGCAAAACCAACAGAGACCTTCAAAGCAAACATCCAAGCAACCTCCACCACCCAACACAAACCATGAAACACATACTTCACAAAACCAGTGTGCCATGCAATCACAGCCCTTAAGGCAAAATAACATACCCAACATACTAGTAATAGGTGACTCTATAGTCAGGCACACTGATGTCCCACTCACTAGGCTGAATAAGGAGAAGGTTACTGTTAGCTGCCTGTCGGGTGCCAGGATCCGCCACATAACACAAACACTCAGGTCACTCCAGAACAAGTACAAATATGACTCTGTCATTGTCCATGTTGGTGTGAATGACCTGAGCCGTACCTCCCTGGACTACATGAAAAGAGACATGGAAGAGCTCTCTGATCACATAGCCCAGGCCGGTATGAACCTGACACTGAGTAGCATCCTGCCCTCAGCAAGAATGATACCATGGTATAAAGAAAAAATTCTCAATTTCAACAATTGGCTAAGTTTCTGGTGTCATTCAAAGGGGATCCAGTTTCTATCTGCCTGGGATGACATGCTCGACAAGCCACACTGCTTCACTAGAGATGGCTTGCACCTGTCACCCTTAGGCTTTCGAATACTGGCCAAGGCTCTTGCCACCCCCATAGTGCCTTTTTTTGGCAAGGCTCAAAAGCAAACCCACCACCGTAAATAGCACAAGTAACAAAAAACTGAGGGTAATGCTACTCAATGCCAGAAGTCTAAACCTCAAAATGCATGCACTAGCGGCACTCCTCAGTATGCAGAAAATATATATGTGCAGTAACAGAAACTTGGTTTAAGGCTCCAGAGAGCACCCCAGCACTACCAGGCTACAACTCATACCATATGTTTTGGCCACAGAACCCAAACTGAAATACAAAAGGCGGGGATGTATCCATATTCATCAAGGATACCCACACCTCCAGGTTAGTGGCACAGCACGATGCTTCAGAGATCATCCACATGCAACTAACAATGGGCAAAACTGCAATTCAAATTGTAGCTTGCTACAGATCACCCACCATGTCCCAGGACCCCCATTCCACATTTCTGGAAACACTGGGAAACATAAAGGTCCTACCAAACACCCTAATATTGTGTGATTTCAATTACCCAAACATTAACTGGGAGAACCACTCAAGTACTAACTCCCTTGCCCAACTTTTCCTAGAATTTATAAACTCAAACGCCCTGGTTCAACTAGTCAACACTCCCACCAGAGGTGACAACATATTGGACCTGGTCATCACCAAAATGAGTGACCGGTGTTCCACACCAGAGGTCAACCCCTCGCTGGTTAGATCTGACCATAAACAAATCACTTTGGATATCCATATTCCGCCCCCACCCCCGGACAAGAAAGCTACCGTGAAAAACTTTTCAAAAGCAAACTTCACATTACTTAAGACCGAGGTGGAAAGTTTCAAAGCCCCCAAGCTGAAGGATAACACTTTCCAAGCTGCAAAATCCTTTACTAATGCATTCTACGGCAGCTACAAGAATGCTTGGATCATGCCATCCCAAGCAAAGCCAAGACTCACTCCTCCAAGAAAAGGAAACTAGTCTGGTGGACTCCTGCCATGAACAAGCTATGCAATAGAAGGTGGAAACTAGTACAGAAAAGAGTAAAATCCCAAGAAGGGAAGACATCCCTGATCAGTATCAGCAAGAAACCATGATCCCTCATAAAATCATCCAAGGCGAGCTTTGAAAGAAAAATTGCCAAAGACTCCAAAGATAACTGCAAGGCATTCTTTAGCTATGTCAAGAATCTAAGTGGCAATGCTTAGAGCTGCTCAGAGTTAGTGCAGAATGGCACAAAATACACTGAACCGACCGATATCACCAACATCCTGGCAAACAGGTTCAGTGCAAACTTCACCCCCCTCTCCCTCTCACCCCCAAAAGGGCCCGTAACCATACCAGAAGAATGTAGAGTCCCTGAAATCACAGGCACTCAGGTTAAAACAGCCCTCTCCAAAGCCAAAAACACAGCGTCAGTGGGACTGGACGGTGTCCCAGACTGCGTCCTACATGAGCTCAAAGATGAACTAACCCCTCACCTAAACACACTGTTCAAACTCAGCCTCTCCACAGGCTACATACCCATAGAGTGGTGCACAGCAATGGTTATTCCGCTCCACAAAGGTGGAGCCACAACAGACCCCAGGAACTATCACCCTATAAGCCTGACTAGATTGGTCTGCAAGGCTATGGAGCGCATCATCATGAAACTCATTAACAGAGACATTGGGAACCTCAAAACACTGGAGCCTACCCAGTTTGGCTTTGTTAAGGGCAGATCATGCCTCCTAAACCTGGTGGACTTCTTTGAGACAGTTACCAAGGCTATAGATGAGGGAAAGGTGGTACACACAGCCTACCTAGACCTCGCTAAGGCCTTCGACACCATTCCCTATTCTGGTATTATAGACAAGCTCACCAGCCTGAACATAAACCCCTATGTCACAAGATGGGTTGCCAATTGGCTCACGGACAGAACCCACATGGTGAGAGTTGCGGGAGCTAGGTCCGACTCTAAACTGGTTATAAATGGCATTCACCAGGGCTCGGTCCTAGGACCCCTCCTCTGCAGCATATACTTCTCAGAGGTACAGGCAAGCACAGGAGGACTATGGCTGACCAAGTTCGCAGACGACTGCAAACTAGGGGCTATAATTGACTCTCCGGCTGACATAGACATCCTCCAAAAGGGTCTTACTGAGATGGATACCTGGTGTCAAAATCATGGCCTCAAGCTAAATGCCAAAAAGTTCATAGTCATCCCCTTTGGAAAAAACAAAGTACCCACAAACTACCACATAGGTGGTAGTCCCCTAAATACGGAAGACGTAATAAGGGATCTGGGGACCCAAGTAGATAGTAATTTCACCTTTGATAATCTCATTGCCAAAGTGATTAGAAAATACTTCTACGTGGCCCACCTAATCACAAAAGGGTTCACATCCAGATAAAAAGAGGTCATTGTGCCCCTCTACTCATCACTCATCAGACCCATCTTAGAGTACAATGCCCCATTTGGGATGTACCTTACAAGACACCTGCAACAGCTGGAAAGACCACAGAAGTACCTCACCAAGAGGATCAATGGCCTCAAACAGATACCCTCTGCAGCTCGACTGAAGAAACTACAGTTGTACTCGGTTGCATACCGCCTACTCAAAGGTCATCTCTGCCTGACATACAAGGCCATGTCCAACCCAGAACCGATGGACATGCTCCACCTAAAGAAAACCTTATCCCCTCGAGCCACATGCTCTAGGTATCTAAACCTCACCACAATAATAAATAGGAAGTGCTGGAGGGATAGATTCCTGTCCCAGAGACTTCCCATGCTTTGGAACAAGATCCCAATCTACATTAGGCAGAGCTCCTCGCTAACACTCTTCAAAAGAAACCTTGACGAGTTGATGGGAAATAGAAAGTTTACCTCAGGGATCACTTCAGTGGCTCTGCTAGACAGAGGCACAGGAAACTAATCTAAGGGGGTGGCGAAAGCCAACACATCCTGGCTAGGCTTATAAATGCCTTCAGGCAGATAGCCTAGTACGCACCTATGAACCTATGAACCTACTAGCATACCTGTCACCAGTGGGGTCCCACAAGGGTCAGTGTTGAGCCCCCTCTTGTTTGGCATATACATCTCTGAAGTTCAGGCCAAAGCAGAGTGGCTGTGGCTTACCAAGTATGCTAAAAATGCATCATCATTCCCTTCAGTAAAAACAATGTCCCTGCTGATTATAAAATAAACAATAATACCCTAAGTACCAATTCTGTAGTCAGGGATCTGAGAACACAAGTTGACTGTGACCACAACTTCGACCACCATGTGTCTACTGTGGTGAGGAGGGCATTCTATGTTGCTCACCTAATTAGCAAAGGCATCGCCTCAGGAGCAAAAGCAGTTATAATTTCCCTGTACTTGTCCTGCATCAGGCCTGTTATCAAATATAATGCTCCCTTTGGTGTGTACTGTACTAGACTCCTACAGCAGCTTGAGAGACCTCAGAGATTTCTAACTAAGAAAATTCAGGGTCTCCAGCACATTTATTATGAGGACAGACTTGAAGTCACTGTCTCTGTACTCAGTAGCATACAGACTACTTAGAGGTGACTTGTGTCTGGCTTACAGGGCTATCTCTGACCCAAGTCTAATGAAAATGCTGACATCCATAAGTCAAATGGGACTAGAGTCACACATTCCAGGGACCTCAATCTAGCCTGCGACATAAATAAGACCTGCTGGAGAGACAGACACATCTCTCAGAGGTTGCTACTCCTCTGGAATAGGCTTCCAATCCATGTCAACCAGAGCACTTCCATGACCCTGTTTAAGTGCAACCTGGGTGACTGGATGGGGAAACATTACTTTCTGCCAATGATTGCCCCTGCTTCTGTCCTGGATATGGATAATCCTTGCTAGAAAAATCTTGGGCACAGATGATATCCTGTGATGAACAAATGGATGACACATCAAAGTGCAAGTAAGTGAAAAATGATGTCTTCCAAGCAAAATAAAAAAAGGAAAATACATGCAGGAACTTAAATTCAAAACAAGGGCAACCGTGGGGCTTGCTGATACAATTTTCTTTTTACTGTACTATCTTACCTGGTATAGGTTGCACTTAGCAGACTGGACATTACTTTCTCTGATTCCCAGATTTTGCTAGGTAAGCCTATATGTGTGTTTGTGTGTGTGTGAGAAGGGGGTATATGGGAAATAATATTACACACACACACACACACACATATATATATATATATATATATATATATATATATATATATATATATTATATAGAGTGTCTATATTAAATCACTGAATGCTTAGGTAAGTGAACAGTGATTAATCGACCCCATATATGCGAAAGCTTACAAAACCGAACTGTCAGAACAGCAATTTTTTTCCAAAAAAAAAAAAAACACACTAAAACATGAGATTAATTGGGGGGCTTTGCCCCCCACCCCCCCTACTTAAACATACCAACTCTGAGACCACACTACAGTGCCAAAAATGACACAGTACCGAAGCAGCCAAGCGAATTCTTTCCCAGGGAAAGAATTCGCTTACATGATGCTTCGATATTTTGCAGTTTCGGTTTTGTCAGTTAGACCAAGACGCATTTGAAAACATGCGTCTTCAGTCTGCTGATAGGAACCCTATATATATATATATATATATATATATATATATATATATATATATATATATATACTCCACAAAATATTGCACAAACTGGACCTGAATGGTGCATGGTAAATATTCAAAAACATAGACCAAGACCAGCACTGTAACTCAGTAACCAATATTAATGTAGAAAATACCAAAATCCAAATGGTGGTTTGAACTAGACTTTATCTCCATACTTAGCACTTACAGTATATCGCATGGACTCAGCTTTCACAGAGCTGTGATCTGAGGAGTTACTTCCATTGAACAGACTCCAAATTGCAACAATTTTACATGTGGGGCAAACCCTCTACACTCTCCAAGAAGGTGGTTTTGTCCTGTGTACCTCCTCAACTACGATAACTAATTCTAAGGCTGAAAAACATCAGGGTAAACTATAATCTTGTCAGACAATTGAGTGCTTAATTATTTCTTCTCAATCTGAAAGAGTAGTGGTTGTCTTACACCCTCCCACGTCACTGGGAACTCACCCTCACTCTTCCCTGAACGGTGAGTACAGCAGCCCAGCAGAGATGCCTAATTTCAACTGCTTGCTCTTGTGATTTTATCACTTTAGGCTTTGCTCAAATTTTATGACAATAGGTAAGCATGGAAACAGATATCAACCAATAATCCTCAAGCTTTGATTAAGAACCTTTCACTCACTTCACTACACAGAGCAGCAAGGCACCCAAAAAACTCCAACTTCTGTCTAGCCTCATGATCCCACTTACTGTTACTTTGTTCATAGGTTTATAGATACTTACTGGGTTATTGATCCATGTGGATCTTTGGAAGGCTAGCCCTACATTCCCACAAAGTTTTTAACCCTTGTATTGTATGTACAAATAACCCAGAGATGAGCAGAAAACCTATATGTTGCCCCTATCTACAAGGGACAAGGGTACTAAACAAGGCTTGAATTTGCAGTTACCTGTCCATTCATGTAGATTACATTTGAATAGTGTAAGAGAAGAACTTTGCTTTATGTGGAGAGAAAGATGGTTTCAAAGAAGTGGCATTATCTGTGAAAACCTTAGGACTGAAATCATAAGGTATTTAGAATTTAGACTCCTAATGTAAAGACAGTTGCTCTCCCCCTAACTGGAGACATCAGCTTACTCTTCTCTGAAAGAGAATCAGAGCCATTTTTGGCTGTGCTGATTGTTTTACTGTTATTTTACATTTCACTTCAACATTCTGCAACACATCCTGCAGATTATGGTTAGATTAAGCTACAAGGACAGCATTGTCCTGAGGAAGCAGAAATACCATCTCCAGTGCCCTTGATCTGCATGCCATCCTACACTTGGTTGCATCTTGATGTTCTGTCCATAAAACATTTTTTATTGTTTTTGCTAATAGGGTAGATGAGCAGGTTAAAAAGTCTCTGTCATGACCTGGGCCATAACTGGCAAAGACAATACAGCATTTACAGTAACCAAGACAAACTGCAATTACAAGTACAAAAACTAGAGCATCCACAGAGGTGTCTCACAAAAAGAATACATTGTCTAAACAGCATGTTATGTGTGGACTGCTTCAAATACCTATCTCTGTGTTTAGTCTCCTACAGATTGCTGAGAGGCGATCAATGCCTGGCCTGCAAAGCATCAACTTATGTCACTCTGATGGACCTATTGCACATCTGCAAAATGCACAGCATCAGAATTATCTGATCTTCTTCTTTCGGCTTTTCCCAGTTAGGGGTCATCACAGCAGAACACCTGTCTGCTCATGATTGGCAGTGGAGTTTTACAGTGTCGAGTTGCCAGCCCAGTGCCCAACCTTCCACAGAAGGCACACACATGCACACACTCACGGCCAATTTAGAGTGTCCCATCCACCTACAGCATGTCTTTGGGATGTGGGAGGAAACCAGAGCATCTGGAGAAAACCCACGTGACCACAGGGAGGACATGCAGACTCCACACAGAAGGCACGCCAGCCGAGAACTGAACCGGAAAACCTCTTGCTGTGAGGTGGCAATGCTAACCACTGCACCACCGTGGCTGCCATCAGAATTATGTGATGTAGGAACCTAAACTTTGTCTGCAACAGAAATAGGACATGTTAGAGAGGCAGGTATGTGTCTCAGAAACTACTCCTTTCCTGGAACAGGGTTCTCATCCATGTAACGTACACTTCTTCCTTAAACCAATTCAAGTGTAACTTGGACCAGTGGATGAGGAATCAGAAATGTACCCTTGGTCTGGCACCTGTGTCTCTAGAAGTAGACAGAGGCAGCCTATAAATCTTGGCCACTCATCCCCAGGTCTGCATATACCCCTTAAAATAAAACCAGGGTATTGAAACTTGGCAGATACATTTGGAAAGCATGGCTAAGCCTAAAAATGCCCCCTTGGGGTCATTTGCCTAGTAATCACCTATGAATCTATGAACTTTTCTAAACAACAGCAAAGCCGATAAGGTATTAAGAGGCATTTAAGCTGTGATGAAGACAAATTATAAAGCTAAATTATACACAACAAATAATTAGAGATATAAATAATGGAAATATCGATAGGAATTCAACATAATTAGCACTGATGGATGTCAGGCAATACACATCATTATGTTCTGTGCAACGAGCATCAGAAAAGTAAAATGCATGTCAGAAAAAGGGAGGAGAAGAAAGTGACAAACAAAATAAGATGTTGTTTACCCTAGAATAATGTGAAAGCACTTTAGAGTTGTTAGACGTAACATATACTGATGGAGACATTTTAGTGGTGATTATGGTTTATCCTGTATCCTGAAAGCATGTACACTTGTTTTCTTTTATGAGGATACTTTTCAGATTTCTTAAAAGTCATTTAGGTTTCACTGATACAAATATTTTGTGGAATAGTGTTCCAGGATACTGCAACAGTCTTTGTAAGGGCCTTTTCATTTGTAGAAAGACTCAAAGATGGCCTTGGAAATTGAACGGTGGTAATGTGCCTTACAACAGATGATTATTGTTTGTATATTACTTTATTGTTAAAGGGGCATGAGTGATGGTTGAAAAGATTAAAGGTGAGTATATTTAAAAGAAATGTAGCTCTGAATGTAACTGGCAGCTAACGTGGTTTTTCTAAAGTATTGCAATGATATTGATTGCAAGGGGAAAGGTTTATACATTGTGGTATTTTATTTTCAATCATTTGGATGGATTTGTGTTTTTAGAAGACTACATTGAACGTAGAGAAATGCCTTATACAATTATTGGGAGTAATACATTAATGCCAACTATTTCCTGGTATCAGGAGGAAGTAAGAGAATTTCTAAGCTATTTTTAATTGTTTAAAGATGTTGTCTACCTGTGTTTTTCTGTGAGATTGGAAGGCTGTTTGTTCATCTGGTAGTATACTGGGATATCTTTGCTGATTTGTAAGGGGTAGAAGAACACCTTTAGGATCAAGTATATGAAAGTTATTAGTACAGGTTAATTTTTTTGTCAAAACAGCATACCTGCTGTTTTGGTTGTATTCTCAATATGTTTGAGATAGCTATTTCCAAATTGATTCAAAATCTTGCTGAATAAATATCCAAAGAGTGTGATGCCATGCCTGGGCCCTGGTAATAACTATGTCATTTGTATATATTAAGATATTTAGGTGTGGTAGCTCCCATGGGAAGTTGTTGATAAATAGAAAACAGAAGAAAACCTGAAACATTGTTTTTTGCAACACCTAATTACTGAGGAACAGTTGTTATCAAGCACTCTGAAAGTTCAGTTACATAGACAGAATCAGAGTTACTGCATGACTATTATGAAAATCCAAACTGCAAATGTTTTTGATAAGAGGTTGATGATACACTGAATCAAATGTTATTTTAGGTCTAGAAATATGCAACTTGAGTTTTCTATTGTCCATGTTTATGTATATTTTTTACTGTTAAACTGAGTAAGACTGAATTAGTACAAGATAAACTGGAAACACAATGCATCCTTGGTAGAACTAAATGCTTAGACTGAAAGTTTTAGTCATAGAAATGAGAATGTGGACACAGCTATCGCTCTGGGAATACAGTTCCATAGTCCCATAGTTTTGTAATAGTAATGGAGGACTTGAACATTCATTAAAACTGATGAATATTGTGGAAGGGTGTGACTGGTGTTAATGCTCCTTCCCTGACCTGACCTTAACAGATAAATTGTTACAACTGTTCTGTGGTCATATATGCACCTGATACTACAGAATACTATTACCTGTGGTTTTATCAAAATCAGTGATAACGTTATAGCTGTATGGGCAGATTTCATTTCACATGTTTTGGGCACTCAGATGAAGAGTGGAGGATTCATTGATTACTGCTTGACTGTCAGTTGATTTAGATGACTGGGACATTAGCCAGACAAACAGGGAATTATAAATGATTGAATCAAGATTACTTGAGGAAGTCTGGTAAATGAGTCCATGAGGACAGATTCTACTCTCATCTCTCAGAGCGCAAATAAGTCTACCAAAGCCAAATTTGAGGTAAGTTTGGACCCCAGGCCAAGGACAACCACAAAGCATTATTTAGCTATGTTTGCAATCTCAAAGGCAATAAACAATTGTGTGCAGAGCTCATTGTAAATGGAGCCACCTATACTGAGCCAGAAGATATAGCAAACCTCCTGGCTGATAAATTCAGCTCCAACTTTACTCCTATCTCCCCCTCAACCTTCCCTCAGGAAATATCATCAAATATAATCCCCCTACTATCACTAGGGAACAGGTCCTTAATGCTCTCTCTAAGACCAAGAACACTGCATCACTGGGCCCATACAATATCCCAGGATGCCTTCTAAATAGCATGAAACATAACCTATCAGGGCCTCTGGAATTACTATTTAACTGTAGCCTCCAAACAGGCTTCATGCCTCATGAATGGAGAAAGGCAACAGTCATCCCTCTGCACAAAGGTGGGCCATCTACAGACCCTGTAAACTACAGACCCATAAGTCTCACTAGTCTTACATGTAAAGCCATGGAAAGAATTATCATGGAAATGATCAATAAAGATATATTAAAGCTCCAGACACTGGATCCAACCCAGTCTGGTTTTGTCATGGGCAGATCATGCCTACTCAACCTGGTGGACTTCTTTGAGAAGGTCACCAAAGCAATGGAAGAGAGCAAAATCATTCACACTGCCTACCTTGACCTGGCCAAGGCATTTGACACAATACCCCACTTGGCCATTGTTGACAAACTCAAGAGGTTAGGTACAAACCTGTATGTCACCCGGTGGATAGCCAACTGGCTCACAGATGACTCAGGAAGTTAGAAGTGGGGAGTCCACCTCTACAAAGAGGCCAGTCACAAGTGGAGTCCCTCAGGGATCAGTCCTTGGACCGCTCCTTTTTGGCATTTACTTCTCAGAAGTCAAGGCCAATGTCAGTGGTCTCTGGCTGACTAAATTTGCAGATGATTGCAAATTAGGAGCTGTCATTGAATCTCACACTGACACAAATGTCCTCCAGGAGGGGCTGACACAGACAAACAACTGGTGTCAGAGTCATGGACTAAAACTAAATGCCAAGAAATGCATAATAGTATCCTTTGGGAAGTCATCCATCCCTGGTAACTATCACACTGACAACACACACCTTAGAGTTGACCCAGTAGTCAGGGATTTAGGGACACACACAGATAGTAGTCTAGCCTTTGATCATTATGTGTCTACAGTGGTGAGGAAATCATTCTATGTTGAGCAACTTATAAACAAAGGTATGGCATCTAAGTCCAAGGAAGTCATTGTTCCATTGTATTCGTCATTCATCAGACCTATTATTGAGTACAATGCCCTCACTGGTATGTACCTAACCAGGCATATTGAATAACTGGGAATGTCTACAGAGGTTCCTCACTAAAAGAATACAGGGCATAAGTAATATGTCCTATGCAGACCACCTCAAGGCTCTATCCCTGTATTCTGTCTCCTACGGGCTTTTGAGGGGAGATCTATGCCTGTCATTCAGGGAATTGTCATACCACTCTGATGGACCTCCTCCATATCCACAAAACATACAGTACCAGAATTACCCATTCTAAAGACTTAAACCTTGCCTGTGATATAGATAGGACCTGCTGGAGAGATAGGTATGTATCCCAGAGACTATCCCATCTATGAAACAGGCTCCTCATCCATGTAAAGCAGAGTTCCTCCCTAATCCAATTCAAGTGCAACATGGACAACTGGATGGGAAACCGGAAATTCATCCCTGGTTTGGCACCTATGTCTGTAATACAAGCAGGTAACCTGTAAATGCTTCATCTCCCAGGCCTATGCTTACACTTATCAAGGGTATCAGAACTTGTCAGAGATTTGGGATGTATGGCTAGGCTTAAAAAGGCCCTTGTGGTCATTAGCCTAATAAACACCTATGAACCTATCTCTAAAATAATTTCTCATCCATTCTGGTAGAGGCTGTAGAACTGTACCCTCTGAGGCAGTTTCACAAAACTCTGGTCTGCACGTAGTCAAGGTCTGACTGTGAACTGTAGGACTCATCAGTAGTAGTAAAGATGTAAAGAAGTAAAAGAAGGAGGCATGGAAGCAATGCTCATCAAGTGATCTTCTAATTTACTTTTTTCTTTATCTCGTGAAAGATCAGTTTCGATTGTTTGCTAGTGTATTCAGGCAGTTCTTATGAAAGAAACACATTTTTAGTCAGCAGCAACTGCTAAAGTCTTATGTCATGTGGAAGTAGTTGGCTAGTGCTTCTGACAACACTTGTAAAAGCAATTTCAGTTTTTATTTTTATCAAGCTCAGATTACTAAATGTTGCTTCTCCATGATCATAAACTGCACACCATGAATGTTTCACTTCAGTTCAGGTTAAAGCAATTTCAGGTGTTTGCTAATATTTATGACAGCTCTTATAAAAACATGTTTATTGAGTTTTAGCAAGTTCAAATGCTATATGTCACTTTTCTGTTATTGTCTTTTATGTTTGACTCATCTAAAATCAGTTTTAATTATTTGCTTGCACATTTGACAATCAGTGCATGCAATTTTTAAAATTAAGAACAAAATACTATATATTGCTCTTTTTCAATAATTTTAAATTGATATGTGTTCCTTCCCATGATTACAGACTGCCAAGCCAGAATGTTTTAGCTTGGTTTGGATAAAATGTGTTGAGGTATGACAAATATTTTCAGTATTTGTTAGTTGTTCTGACACTGCATAAAAGGCAGTGAAAAGTAGTGTATTATTTATCAAGGCTAAAATGCTCTATATTACTTCCCCATGATAATTTTAACCATACATATTTTGTCTACTATTGCTGTAGTACAGTTCCAGTGCAGACAAACATTCACCATCTACATATACTTATTTTGCTATGATTCACCTACTTCTGAGCTACACAGTCCAAACAGTATTATAAATTCATAAAATCCATAAAGTAAAATTGGATATATCACATTATTTCATGTTTTGTTTTCCTGTAAATGTGTAATTGAGAAATAACATATATAAAACTGATTGAATGCCTGAATTGTTAATGTGCTATGTATTCAGAAGTTTAAAGATGCATATACATTTTTCTTGCTTTTGTTAATTTAAGTCTAAAAAGCATGATACTGGTTCTTTGCCTTTTTGTATATTTTATTCTTATGTTGCATTACTAATTGTGTTAGAGCTGCACTCAGTGATTTTATCTGTCTTAACCGTGCTTTTACTAAACCAAAGAAACCTTAAACAAGTGCATTAAAACTCCATGTGTTAGATTTTATGACTTAACTGCTTAAGAATTTGAGCTTTCTAACATATAGTTTAAACCATATAAAGCTACAGAAGTTTAATGCTAATATTATGTACTGCATCCTCTAGTCTGTATGCATTCATGATTACTCTGCTTGTGTATTCATCCCTTTATCTCTATGTTTTTATCCATGTTCAACAAAGCTCACACTATAATGACCACTGTATAATGCAGAAATTTACCATAAATGAACTTTATACGCTTGACTTCCTGGGCCCAAACTGACTAAATGATGTTTTAATACTTACACTGTACTAAAAAAAAAATCCTGCAGCCAGACACCTTACATTAGCCAGTGATCTCTAGGCCAGTAGAAATCAGACCACATAACAACTTGTTTAATTTTGATTCATTTTGTTGTATATGGTTAAATTTACAACTGTTTGAAATAAGTTATATACAGTAAACAATTATGGGCTTATAATCCTGCAGATGTGATGACAATGAAATAAGTGATAGCAAATACTGATCAGGAAAAAAGTGATTTCTGTTAAAAAATAACCATCAGTTAAGTAAATAACCAAGCAATTAAGTTACTCAGTTAATTCACCTGTTAAAATTAACTGAAGATTTAATTTGTTAAAATAAAGAAGTATATTCGTACTTCAGCACTAATCTTCTAATACTCTTCAAAGTTCATTTGATTCCCCACTTAACATTTATATAATCAAACAAAATATTTCTGTAGCTCAAGCTTGTTTCCATTTCTTCATCCTTATGTTCAGCTTTTGCTGACGAAGTTTCTTTCTGAATCAAGTCACAGGTGATAGTTTTGAATCTGTACTGGATTTATCCTCCTGAGCCTATGACTAGTTGTAAAGCCTTAACTATGTGCCAGCATGCCATTTAGGACAACATGAGTCCACTTACCAGAGCTAGCCTGAACTTCATCAAGAGGTAGGAAGGCAAATTTCACCATATGTGTTAACACACTATTAAAAAGCATAAACTATTTATTTTACAGGATGTTTTGTATCCAAACTTTTTTATATACAGTATCATTAGCTTATGTGTGTTGCACCATTTAAATATCACATATTCTTTTCTTTTGTATTCCTGTTGATATCCTTCAAGAAATACACTGGGCACAGGTCTATATTATAACTGCGAAGCCTCACATATGCAAATACGGAAACGTCGACACATATTGAGCAAACTGCAAAAACACTGAACATCCTGAACCGCAAAATTCAAAATGTCGAATCAGCATAGTTGGCCAACCTCACCACCTGCTATGTACTACCTACCCAAACAAAATAAATTATCCACATACATACACTTAACAAAACCCTACTTCTAACCCTAAACTAAAGCTTACATATATTACTATGTATGCCCTTACCTTAACCCGCACCCTAACCCTAAGGTCTGTAACTATTGCACACTTACCTTAAGGAGCTATACCGGAGAAGGGCCAACTATGACGATTCGACATTTTGAATTTCACGCTTCAGGACGTTCGGTGTTTTCGCGGTTCGCTCAATATGTGTCAATGTTTCCATATTCGCACAACTGCGGTTTCGCAGTTGTAATAGGTAACCACTGGGCACTATAGCATGGAATAATATTTGCATCTTTTGCCATGACCACACCCTCCGAAGTTTCACAATGGCTAGGTATTTATTTTGACTCATCATATTAAACGTTATTGACATTTGGTTGTACTCAGTGTACTTTACAGTTAATAGCCCTATAAAACATATTCAGATACCAAGATAATTCTGAACTATCTACAAACCCTGTCCTTACTTCTTAATGAATGTGCAACTGTTTTGTAATTTTGACACATAAGTGTGATTAAAAAAAAAACAGTGCAATATTATAAGTCCCTTGCACTTCCTCATGTAGAGGGATGCACTCCCCCATGTTGACTCCAAGACTGCTGAAAAGTGAAATCCCCAAGGTACCACAGTCTTGACGTTTACTAGCAAAACTCCAAAATCACATATTAGATATCTTGTCACTAGTGTAATGATCACAAATTTACTACCCAATAACCCTCATGACATATCTATTTATTTAATTGGTAGCAGAGTAAGAAAACAGATCCACTGGAGACCATTCTCATTCATGACCAAGATCACTAAGGTCAAGGTAAATGTAATATATTGGCAATTTAGAGTATCCACCAGATAAGCATGTTTTATCTACCAGAGAACATCCACATACATGCAGGGAAAAGATGCAGATTCTCACAAACTGTAATTAGATACTAGAGCTGAATCTCAAACTCTGTGAGTGTGAAACAAATGCCACCATTGATCCACCATGCTGCTCAGAAAGATGAATTTATTTAGTAACATAACTAACATTAGCATCTCTTTATTTCAGTCTAAAATTAAGAAACTGAACAGTCAAGGGACTCATGATCTGATTCAAAACAGGCTTAGAATATGTGCTGATATATTTTAGTAACCCAGGCCTATGTTGACATTAATTCAGCTGGACATAATATCCTTTCTTCCTGATCCAACACTAGCTGACTTGTTACTCTGTTCTCCAAATTACTCTTCTAGAAAGAGATCAGTGATTAAATATGATATTTACAAATAGTTGCAAATTGACTAATCGATTGTATGACTATAAATCATGGGTGGCCATTTAGTTACTAGACCCTGTGCATTTTGCAGATTTGATTAAAACCCTACATCCTAGGCAGTGTGCTTAAATAAATGGTTATCAGCGTTTTTAACTCTTGAAATGGTACTGTTACATGTGCTTCAAACAACATTCATTCAAGCTCTACAAATCTTATGATATCTCATAGCACAGTCAGGGTAGCTTGGTTATCTCTTTTGTTATTTTCTTGGTAAGTGGACTGATCCTTGTGAGCCTTTTTTAGCCATGAACTGGATTTCAGGGCAAGGGAAATTGTAAAATTCATGGACTATTTTGAATAGCTAGTGAACCAAAATGTCTTTGGGAGTTGTGAAGAAACCAGGAAACCCAAAGCATACTTATGCAGACATAATAACACTCAGACTCCACACAGACTGTAAGTGTAAACATTAAAAAGTTTTTAAGCAACACGTTTGATGACGTATTTTGTGCTGGAATATGCAATTGCACTTCTTTCTGATATAATAAACCCAAATGAAGAAAACAATAATCCAGAAATCATACTTATGGATGACTTCAGCATAAACTAGCTCCACCCTTCCCTTTCAAGTCAGCTGACCTGGGGTACTTCTGCCATATCACGTCTTTACTTTCCTGAAAAATCATAGGTCTAGCTTTGCAAGCCTTTTTGACTTGTACTTAAGAGAGATCCAAAATGCTTTGAATGTGTATAATATTCTTTGTAAAGATTTTTGCTGAAAAAGAAACGAGCTTGTGTTCTGCCACTAGGTGGAGATAGAGGAAGGCAGAAGGAGGGAGACAGAGTTTGTGGATGTGATAAGGACTGGATGTTCCTGTTCTTGTTGTACTGATGTTTCTGTTCCTGTTGTTGCTTTGAATGGTTGGATTAAAATCTTTAATATTGAAATTGGAGCCTGTCAATATGAATCATCTGGCAACTTAACAATTTGGCGATGAGGAACTTGTTTTTGCTTGTTTACATTGGCTGTTGCTGCTACTCCTTTTCCTCCATCATTTTTGCCATGCCCGGGTGAACCTGCTGTACCGTTTGATATGTGACTGAAAATGTTTAATAACTACATGCTGGTTGTTGGTGCATCAGAAAATGAATGTCCAGAAGCACGCAAAAAGGCACTTCTTCATCATCTAGGAACAGAATGTCAGAGACTGTTTTACATGCTTCCGAACCAAAGTATGTCAATGGAGGATGCCATTTGGTTTTACGAGCTCATTTTGCTCCACGGAGAAATGTTGTTGCTGAGCAGCATGCTTTTAGAAAATGTGCTGAGGCTGCCCATGAAACAATTCCTCAGTATGTGTCCGCATTACGAGACTTAGCAGTTAAATGTGAGTTTGATACTAAACTGGATGAAATGTTACGTGATCTTTTGGTGGAAAAAGTGTCTAGTCATCGTATACATGAACGATTACTTTTAGAACCCAACTTGACTTTGGATAAAGCTATTACAATTGCTATGCAAATTGAAGTTGTGGGTGAGCAGCCAAAGTATACTTCGGGTGATAGAGCAGTCCCGGTACAGACTTTACATACTCAACCTGTGTCTGTTATGGGTCACCACTGCCACAGGCCTTCTTCCAAGCCCCTACTTGTTTCACATCCTACAGCTGCTATGTGTTCTGCAGCCTCTTTTCATATTTGTTATTGTTGTGTATCTGATAAGCATCTTGCCAATGATAAACACTCTCCTGCTGCTTCTGTTAAATGTAACAACTGCCAAAAGACTGGTCATTTTGCATGTGTTTGCCATTCTTTGTAAACATGCTTTGTGCAGGAATTTGCCTTACCTGAGCTTCAGATCCTTTACTTAAGTGACCATTCATCATCTGAGAGAATCCTTTGCAGTCTTACAATGAAAACTTCAACTGCACCTACACTTGTGGATCTAATTGTAGATTCTGGCTCATCAGTATCCATTTTGCCTAAATGTATACATAATGCAGACATTCAAGGGGAACCTTTATCGCCACCTTCAGTTAAGTTAGTGACTTATTCCTGTGCTGCACTTCCTATAACTGACTGCTTACCAGTTACTGTTTCCAAAGACGATGTTACATGCTCTACATCTGATTTCATTGTGGAGTCTGGAACTGCTTTGCTGGGCATGGATTTAATAAAGGGTCTACATTTGTGCTTTAATGGCAGTACTGTCTTACCATGTGCTACCACAGACTTGGTTCCTGTCATGTGTCTTTCTATAGCTCCATTACCTCCCCTGACCCTGGGTTGTGCAAAAGGCTTTATACCCAAAGTCAAAGTATTAGATTCTGTTACTTCAGTATGACAAGAATTATGTCGCTCATGTCTGTCAGTTCAGCAGGATGTAAGTGCAGAGCTGAATCATCTTCTTTAAGTAGGGATTATTGAAAGAATTGATGCTTCTCCCTGGGTGTCGCCCACTGTGGTGGCCTAAAAGGGGACTGGTGGTATTCGCCTATGCGTTGATTGGCTTTATTTGACCCTGATTTGCCTACTGTAGTTTCTACAAATGTGTCCGATTAAGGGCTTGGAGCTGTCTTTGCTCAAGTTCACCCTGACCATACAGAACAGACTTTTGTCTTTGCATCTAGGACTCTTACTGCTGCAGAAAGGAAATATTCTACAATTGAAAAAGAGGCTCTTGGATGTGTGTGGGCTGTTGAAAAATGAAGAACGTACTTGTGGTGTCAAAAATTTACTCTCTGTACTGATCACCAAATGTTGACCAAGCTACTGTCCTCAATAGGGTCTGATCGGGCAGGCATGTGGATTGCACACTGGGCAGCATGACTGCTATCTTTCAACTATACTGTTGCTTATCGTCCTGGCTGACAGAATTACATTGCTGATTGTCTCTCTCGCTTGCCCTTGCCTGCTACTGCTGAAGACATTTCTGAACCTGAACCTGAATTTGTGGGGATGTTGTCTCCTGCTTTAACTGTCCTGTCAGCTGATGAATTTGCCTCTGCCTCCTGCAGTGAGTTATCCACTCTGTGAACCCAGCTTACCAATGGTTGACCTTCTTTTCTTAAAGCAGTGGACACAAACATGCATCCATATTTCTGATTACAAGATTAACTCACTGTGCAAGATGAGTTTTTATTCCATGGCACTCGTCTTGTTGCTCCTGTTTCTCTGCACCACACTTTAGTGATGCTTGCACATGAAGGCCACTGAGGGATGGTGAGAACCAAACAATGGCTGCATGAGCTATACTGGTGGCCAGGTATGGGTGATATGATTGCAGCTCAAGTTAAAAAATTGTCAACTCTCCCAATCTTCTGACAAGACTGCCCATTCTTCAGTGGCACCTTTACAATCTGTTCCATTTCCATCCAAACCTTGGCAAAAGCTGGCCATAGATGTAGTGGGCCAATTTGAAACAGCTATCTGAAATTGTCCCTCATTGATTATCACAGCAAGTGGCCAGAAGTTGCCTTCATTATCTCTATCACTACTTAAAATGTTATAACCTTCTTTACTTCAGTTTTCAGCCGATTTGGACATCTGCACACCATTGTATCAGATAATGGATGTCAATTTACCACTGCAGATTTTGCAGCATTTCTTGCAGAAAGAGATATACAGCACATACATACTTCAGTATACCACTCAGCTGCAAATGGTGCCACTGAAAGATTTCATCGTGTTCTCAAAAATTGCATACAATCTGCTATCTTACAGGTGAAACCTTGGAAACTGGTTGTCTCAGAATTTCTTCAGGTATATTGTGCAACATCACATGCTACTACATGAGCTTCCTCTTTTGAATTGCTTCTTGGTCGGAAAATGCAAATACACCTCAGTGTTCTTTCTCCTCCTGTTCGGTTAATGCTGATACTGTTGATAAAAGGGTCTCTTCTCTTCAAGAGATAAGGAAAAAGTATTCCGATACTAGATGCAGAGTATGGCTTTCTCATTTTCAAAAGGGAACAAGGTGCATATTTGGAATCCACTACGTGTTCCAAAGCACATCCAAGATTTCCAAAACCTGTGGAAATTCAAAAGGTAATTGGTCCATGTACTTACTCGTTGGCAGATGGAAAAAAATTGCATTCTTCCCATTTATCAAAGTCAAATGCACCTGAGACAAGTGATGCTTCAAGGGATGCTCCAGTGGAATTCCCGCTTCAATCCACAGTGACACCAATCCCTGAATCTCCTCACATTTCTCCAGCTCATGTCAGAAGGAGATTTGTTAGCTTGAGGACTGAAATACATAAATATAAATGTTGATGTAATTCAGTGTTCATTACAATGTTAGTGATGTTTAATTTACATATTGTAAGTGTAGTGCTGTTCTTAAGTAAGGGGGGGATATGTTGTGTTCTGATTTGTGCCACTAGGTGGAGATAGAGGAAGGAAGAAGGAAGAAGACATAGTGGATGTGTTAAGGACTTGTTGTTCCTGTTCCTGTTCTACTGATGTTTCTGGTTCCTGTTGTTGCTTTGAATGGTTGGATTAAAATCTTTAATACTGAACTTGGAGTCCGTCTATATTAATCATCTGGCAACTTAACAGAGCTCCTTGAATGAATGGCACACATACAAACTACTGAATCATTCATGATGGTATGGGACTGCTGGACAGGAAGGAGCTGTGCTTGTGTGTATGTGTGTGTGTGTGCGTGTGCGTGTGCGTGTGTGTGTGTGTGTGTGTGTGTGTGTGTGTGTGTGTGTGTGTGTGTGAGTGTGTGTGTGTGTGTGTGTGTGTGTGTGTGTGTGAGGCAGACCGACTGCAACTTGGCTTGCTCTCTACAGTTGATGATGCAACGGATATTTAAATGAAAACACTTGAATGCCCTTGACAGTGTTCTTCAGAGACTTCCATCAGAGAAAAGTTCTAAATTTGCTCCTGCTGCTGCTGCTTTTCTGCCCCCATCAAGTAAAATGTGTATGGAGCCAGACCATACAGACTACTGAAAATCACAGACTGTGAAAATGATTATTGAAACAACAGGATTTTCTGATTTCAGTTCAGTTATCTCATTAAACTGCAAATATCTGATCATATTACCCAAAAACATTTTGAAGAGAGATTTCCATATCAGCTAAAGGTAAAGAGGGCATCGGGCCTACATTTTTTAATTCCATGTCATCTGCCAATGAACTTAAGTATTACTTTGCCTCTATTCCTAATTCTTTGACTCATGACTGAACATAAAAGTATATTTCAACCGGAACTGAATGCTTACATCTCATGTGTTTATTCAAAAATTTGAATTTTGGCCCAATAAAATATGTTTACCTAGAAATCTAGAGTACAGAGAGTTCCCTTGGCGTAAAATTAAGTCCCTCCAAGTTATCTTATTCTGTTGAGCTGAGGCAGTATCTCTTTCCAGCACTGCCATGTTCATAAGGAAATCTGAAAGGCAGAATACATGTCATGTTTTGTGACAAAAAAATTCTTGTTATCCCATTTCAAAAAAGAGAGAATATCAACAATCTTAGTAATCTGAGACCTTTAGCCTTCTTCTGCCATCAAGTAAATATCCCTGAGAGTGTTTTACAGGCTATGATCATGGATGACTTGGAGCCATTACAGAGTATTAAATGATACACAGCAGGAGTTCAGGATGGAATACGGCAAAGATGGTGCACGGTTCCCTTCAGGTACTCGTGCTGAATTTGGTTGGGTTATCTTTGCTTGAGCATAACATTTAAATGTTGTATTGTATCACTTTTGCATTTTATTTCTAGATATTGTGGTATTTGTTTGTAAAACTACATACTCCAAGTCTGCAGTGTCAGAGAAAGAGTGAGACTCATTTGATAATCCTTTAGTGATTGCTTTTTCTCTGAGTTGTAGTGACCCCAGACTAAAAATAATAAAGTTTGGGGACTGGGAATGGACAAATTTACTCACCTTGGGAAGTTCCGGGGTGCATTCCTCCCATAAAACTATATTGTGAATGGAAATATTTGCACTAATAATTATTGCCATCTGAGTACTGGTGATATAAACATTTGTATACTTGAAGGAATATTTTCATGCACCTGGGTCAAGGAGATGTGCTTCATGGGGTTGTATTTCATGAAGTATTACTGTACAAACTTAGATGGCAGACCACATATTTTATGAAATTTAATTTCTCTAAGGTGTTTGTCATCGTATGTCATAAGTTACTCCTATCAATACTTTAGAACACTAGGCCAAAGTGAAACAATGTTAGTATAGTTCTTTAGCTACCTTTCTGATACAATACTGAGAATAAACTGTTATTTTGCAGTGAGACAATACAGCTCAGAAGAGGAGTGCCATGTGGCTCAATCCTTGGAAATCTCTGCTTTTCTCCATATTTGTGAATACAGCCATTTTACAGAATTTCAGACACATATTACTGATCACTTTGGCTGTTTGTGTTCCCTGTCTGTAAAAGAACAACCCATAAACTTTTAAAATGGCTGTGTGTCTATTAAACTTTTAAAATGGCTGTGTGTCTATGGTACTAACCCCTCAGCACAGGGACTGCACCAATGGGAAACTGGGAAAAGGAAATGATTCAAAGTATAGTAGCCAGCAGGGTCATATCTGCTGTCCTGTGTCCTAGATGAATACGCTAACTGGGCTGAGCTACTAAAATCACTCAAATCTTTATTCACATTATTAGTTTGCTTCAGTGTCCCTCTTCAGTGTTAAAATGCTAATGGCAATCTGTTATTCAGTTACAGTCCTGTCACTCTCACTGTTGACATGTCAGGTCATGTGCAGAAACCCCTACCTTCTGTTTTGGGCAAGCTGGCAAAATCTGTTCCATCCCACCCCTTTTACTCAGCTTCTTCAGCACCTGAGAACTGAAAAATTCTAACAAAATTTTCAGGCAATAATACTGAGACACTCTACAATTTGATTTCCTTAGATTGTAGTCCTATTTATAAATTCAGTGGGACAGTGCTGTCTTCAGTTTGTTGTCTTTTTTTCTGCCAAACCATTTCAGAATATTGAAACTTCACCTGCATACAGAAATACATACTTATTTATCTGTTTTATTATATAAAACACAGCCTATGTTTTGATAGTTTTTATCTTTGCCATCTTAAAGAAAATTATGTATGCTTTTATTCTAAACCAATTTTTTTAAAATCTTTTTCATGAATTCATATGATCTACAAACAGAAGGTCATATCTCTGTAATGGTTCGAGAGTTTCTTCTAAAAAGAAGAAGACAAATAACTACATGCTTTTTACACTACGAGGGGGATTCATAAAGGTTACCGTGAGGTATACATGATGAGTACACCTTGAGTAACCTTTTTGAATTCATAGACAGCACTACCATTGTACTTTTGCATGAAGAAGTACAGTGCCATGGTGGGCTGTCTCTGTGGCTCTGCTAGATGCTAATGAGGCATTCCAGGGGAAGGAATAAGCCATGCACTCTCCCCTCAGAAATGCCTCTTGGACATCTACACTTTGAGTGATTGGATTAGTATGGATGCTCCTTGCACTTCACATTAGAGCCGTGTTCATCCATAGTGGTAGAGGCAAGTGCTTGGGAGTTTAGTGGTAAGGTACAGTTAGGAGGTATGCGCGCATGTGTGTGTGTGTGTGTGTGTGTGTGTCTGGGAGGAAGCAACAGGAGAGTTAGTAAGGGGGTCAAGTAGATGTGTGTATTTGTGTGTGAATGAATGAGTGTGTGACTGTGACAGGGTAGGTAGGATGCTGTGTGTGTGTGAATGAAATGAATGTTTGAATGTGTGTATGTGTGGGTAGGTATGTTGGGGTGGCTGTCATACTTCCACACACTGCTGGCTAATGAGCAAAGCCTGCAACGTTTGGTTGAGGAGGACCCTTAGCCACCAGGAAAAACTCCTACTTGTGCCTGAGTGGTACCTAGGCAGTGCGTGGATTGGGGGGTGGAGGGAACCAGTAGTCATCATGGAAACCTCTTACTAGTGGCTGACCGGCACTTAGACAATAGCAAAATTGGGAGGTGGGGGGAACCACCAGGGATAACTCTGTAAATAAGTGTCTGAGCAGAACATAAAAGCAACTGGTATTAAGGGATGTAGAAGGAACACCAGACACCAGGAGTACTCAATATGGCATGCTTTAAAGGCACATATTTAAAAAAAAAGTGGAGGCACCATTAGACACCAGGAAGAAGTAGTGTGCTGTAAAAGCACTAAACAGGCATCAAACCCTGTATCCCCTAACCTTCCGCAGAGGATATTAGTCCTCCATGCCAACATTAGACACTAGGGTGTGCTTTTTATGATATATAAATAAAAAAAAATAAAAACATTTATGGGGGGGATTCAAACCATACATCCTGTACCCAAGGCATCCTAGCATTAACCCACTGTACTGCTAAGTTGAATCAGGATTTTTTTTAATATATATTGAGGATCTTTGACATTATGCAATGCCTGCAACATGTTGTTATATACAAGGGAGAGGAATAGGAAATGTTAGACATGCCTCTCAGCCTCTTAGTATAATTGTGTTTACCCTAGCATACATTTACTGAAGGATATGAAGCATGACAATCTAATGTCTGGCATTAAGGACTGACAATAATTATTTGTGAATTACCAGGGCACGGGAAAAGGAGACATCATGGAGGTTCTGATAACTGGGGCAGTTATATGCAGTATGTAGTGTGTTTTTATGTCTATTTTATGTGTGCTTGTGTGTATGGGGGGGGGGGTTCTGTGCTAACACGATGCAACTGCTGTTGCTAACTATCTCGGGAAGTGCTATTCTTCACTTTGCTCTAGTTAACTGTGATTCATGGACATTCAAATTAGGTGATAATGAGGTATTTCCTCATTGCACCTGATAGGTCGGTGAACTGCAAAACACCACATCATGGAAAAAGGGCCTTTTAACTGCAGACCTTAATGTGATGTGGTAGGACTAATGAACCTTTGCATGTTTTTCACTTTAAAGGCAAAGAAATAGATACATTTTAAATGCGAGTAACCTGTTTTGCATTGGTCAAAACAATGTTTATTATAAAATTTAGTGACACAAAAATTGCCTTTTAAAAAATAAATATTATTTTAGCACCTCCACATCAAAGGTTGTTGTTGTGTCTTTCGACTTTTCCCGGTTAGGGGTCGCCACAGCGGAACTCCAGTCCGCTAATGATTGACAGAAGATTTTACGTGCCGAGTTGCCAGCCCTGACACACAACCTTCAACGAAGGTACGCCCCTTCACGCATGTCTACACACAGCAGACGCTTTAGCTGAGAATCGAACAGGACAACGTCTTGCTATGAGGCGACAACGCTACCGCAGCACCACCATCAGGTATTCTAATTATTTACTGAGTTTCCAAGCAGAACGGATGTCGTATCTTTATTTGTTTTGAAGTAAATGGTATTAAACCTAAGCCCCTAAACAGTATAGGTCTGTTGACAGTCCTACCAAGACAGAGCTGCATAACTGAAAGAAATTGACATATTCTGGCAATATACTCAGTAAAATAGCTGATCTAACAATATTTTGTGGATATTTAGAGAGTTTAGGTATAAACCCAGACACCTTCAACTTCATATGTTTATACTGGGGTGCTAGCATAATTACAGTGTCATAAGATATTACTTTTCTGAAGGACATTATATGGTATTTATTTTTAATACAATGCTCAATCTCATACTGGTTAAATAGTATGTTTTCTTGCCTGAACAGAAGTCATATACACAGCTTTTGCACATAAACCAATCATTAATGAGATTTCCAGAATAATCTAGTAGGCTTGTGGATGCCTGCATAAACTGTGTTTCAAGTAATTATACTTTGCCAACCAGGTTTATGTTGACAAGAATGAGATATTTAGTTGGAACAAGAAAAAATATATTAAGTAACCAAATATACCTATTTTTAAGAAAGGAGGTCATGAGAATGCATCTAAAAATGGCTCAGATGCTGAATAGTCTGTAATTTAATCTATTTGCTACTTCCAAGGAACCCATAACATTTTAAAGGCAGTTTGTCTTGAACAGTAATGAAAGCAGCAACAATAAATACATGCAGATCAACGAGTCTGCACGAGGAACCAGGTTTCAACATGCAACAAATAATGCAAGAACGTCCAGAGCAGAAGTGGAGGCTGCACACTTAAATGGGTCTAATGAGAGGCAAATAGTTGTGCAGTCAGATGTACAATCAATGTTTCAAAACATAGGTTATCATCTTTGAAGTCTGAAGATAATATTTTGGTGAATAATGTTTCTGCATTCAGTATTAATGGATTATGTCATATTCTAAATAAAATGTTGAAGTTTTGTCCTGATACACCTTGTTAAATTAATAACATAATATTCAGAGATACTGATTTAAAAACAGCAATGTAGCAGTGAATAATACTTCTACATGTATGCCTTTCACATAATAGTTTAGACATTTAAATCTTCATGTGAACAGAAACATTTAATATGTATAATGGAAAAAAGACATTCGATGACAGCTAGAATAAGAGAGGCAGGTGAGCAATGGACAATATGAAGCATAATTCTTTTCCCCTGAATCCACCATCTGATATGGGTGGCAGTATGCAATTATAAACTCTGTTGATTATGAAGGAGCTATGCATTACCAGATACTAAATCATACAAAAAATAGAATGTTATCCTATAACTGAATATAGAATGCATGTTAATAATGTACTGCATGATTTGTCCTTTGTGGTCATTTGACAAAACAGGGGTATGAATTTTGCATTGCTCAACATTCAGTTTGTCATACTATTTATAAACAACCAAAAATACACTGAAGTATTTTAAATTATGCTGTGATCCCCACAGCATTAGACATAGCTAGACTCAGACTAAACACATTGAAAACACTAATGATTTTCCTTTATTTATTCAGCATCTTGGCATTCATAATCTAGAGAAAAGTGAAATAAAGACATCCAGATAGTTTTACTCGTAGTAGAAGCAACAGGGAATAACTTTCAAACATACTTAAATTCGCTCCCAGTATGAGTGACCCCATATAAATTACAGAAATGAGTAAATTTGGGTACACTGTTGTTGCTGAGAAGAACCCTCTTGGCAAATATCAAAGACTGAAATCACACTAATTTTATGATATTTAATCATACACTAACTCAGGAATGGGGTACATAACTATTACAATAGTAGAATTCCCAAACATTTTGAGGAAGTAAAAAAAGACAGATGTTTAATATTAGCACATATTATTCAAATATTGTGACACAGAGAAAAATGTCACTTTGCTATACCAGTTGTTAAAATATTAGTGCTGAATCCATCTTACAGATGTAACACTGAAACACCATTTTTTTGCTCATCAGACAGGCTATGCGCAGATGTGGTACAGTGATGATGGTTAGTATGATCTTTATTTATGCACGTAATTTTATAACTATCTAGACATTGTTACTGGTTTTATTTGATTGAGCATAACCATTTTTTCATATATAATTGTTATAAAAAGATTTATTGGCAATATAGTTTTTTAATTAAGAGGCCCTTTACAGTTGATGGGTAATTTTTATTTTTCTTTAAGTTTGAAGAAAAATGACATCATGCTACTCGAATTGTTTCTATTAGTGTCAACAATGATGCATTGCATTAAAAGCAGTTTAGGAAAAGCACAGTCAATATAGGGTATTACACACTGAGAGAAGTATTCCCTTATATATTAAAAAAATATGCTCCCATAAGTAGAAGTACTTGTAAAAACTAGCTGTGTATATTTTGAATCCTGTCTGGGTACTTAGTCTTGTAGTTTAATTCACAGTTATGGCAGAACTGTGAACTACTACAAGATTTAGTCATTTGTTACTGCCTTTATCCATAAACAGTATTACTGGTATATTTCTGCATAGTCTAGTACCTTAGGCTGTAGTAAAATTGTAGTAGTGGCATATTGTAAGTTCTGCTCCAGGATTGGTGCTTCAGTGATTTTAACAGCAATTTATATTCTGGTTTTGCTGTTAGAGTTTTTTTTATTTTTTATCATGTACCTGCTTAAAGTTACATTCCAGTGCCTTTTTGTTCACTTTGCTACTATTTCCCCTGTTCTTTGTGTCTGCCCCAGCACCCACTGAGACAGTAAGGTCCAGTTTCTGAACTTCTAACCTACCAGTGGTCATTGACCTGTAACTCAGAGTTATAGGACTAGAGCTCCAATATTAGCTTTATTTGACTGGATTTCTCTCTAGCAAGTCTGCTTCTTACAGCTTGAATTCTGCCAAACCCTCTCACCCTTTTTCTGTTGTGGTTTTAAAAGACTGTGTCTCTGGCTTCCAACTCTTATGGTAATCTGACTTCCAAATTCCCTCCCCGCTTTCATTGTTATTTTTTAAACACCTTTATTAAATTATCACTTGTGACAAAGGCAAACTTACATTTATGTAAAAGTAATTGAACCATATTAACAAGTTCACATTTACAAACATTACAGGGTATATAACAATATATGTGATGTATAATTTAAGCAGCATAGGGTAAATTATTCAAGTCTTGCCTTCTCTTAAACCTCATTCCTCCTCTGAAACATTATTCTGCATTTATTGTTCTCATAATTTCCATTTTTTCTATGTAGTTTACTCCTACCTTTTTCTAAAGATCCCACTTCCTGTTCTTTTATCTCTGTTACAATATGTAGAAATTTAAGTATAGTTGGTTTGTATTTTGATTTCCATTTTCTAGTAACTGATATTTTGGCAGCCACCAAAATTAAACTTTTCAAGGCCTTACTATGTCTAGGTGATTCAGGTCTTGTATTCCAACTCAGAAAGAATGAATGAATGAATGAATAAATAAATAAATAAATACATTCCTTAGTTACACTCATTTGCTCACACAGTACTCCCAAAAGAGTACTCTGCAGGGAATTTTTAAAGTCTGTCAACTCATTACACTCTCAAAACATATGTTGCCATTTCCCTCTTTCTTCCCCATCACACCTCCAATGTTTGCTGTCTACCTGAGGAAAAAGTCTTTGGAGTCTGCTTGGAGTATAAAATACCTATGCAAACACTTCCAGGCAAAAATTCTAAATCTTCTAGACATTGTTGCTTATTTAGGAGCCATACATATGTCCACCCATTGTTTTTTTGTGAATTGCACTTCTAATCTCTCTTCCCAATATTTTCTGACCTCTTCTGATTGATTCCTGTAGTTATCATACAGTAGTTTATGTGCCCTACTAATGATCCTTTTAACAGCAGCTTCTGTTCTAGATTCAATTAAAAACTTAACCAGTGCAGGTCTTTCATTTAGGATTCCCCATGCTCCTTTCTCTTTGTCTATATTCTGATATCAAAACCAGATGGGGTAGGCAATCACTAGCCTACTATCCAAATGTCTTCTTAGCCTCTTCCCATTCATTACCTTTACTTCTCTAATTATTTTTTTCCTAATATCTTGGTCCATTTGCTAGCTTAGTCCAGTAAATTCCAAGCCCCCTCTTGTATATTCTCTGTACCCCCAATTGCAGTCATCTCTAATGGCAGGATTTCCTTTCTCCATTCCCATGTTGGCTTAGTTCTTGGTATATTTTGGCTACTTTATGACTATGATATTCTGTATAACTCCTTAAGGATCTGTGCCCAAAATCCCAGTCTTTCCTTATTTCTTAAATTACCTCCGCACTTCATCATCATCCCTTTTCACTTTGAACTGTAGCTCTCTGCTTGTGTTACATATAAAGTGCCTAAACTGTGTATGTCTGAAATATTCCTTTAAGTCAGGTAATCCTATATCTCCTTGATCTGTTGGGAGGATCAATTTATCCCACTTGACTCTTGCCCTCTTCTCCTCCCAAATAAAATCCTTCAACTCGTTATTAATTACCTTCTACAACTTCTCCTTTGGTTGATAAAAATATGCCTGACCTGTATATAAAATTAAAGGGACTAAAACATTTTACTGATTGTATCTTGTTGTCCATATCCATAGGCAAGAGCTTTCAGTTCTCAGTTTTTGTGTTATTCTTTGTTTAGTCTGTGCCCACATATCCTTAGCTGGCATAACCAAATACTTTTTAATCCATACTCCTAAATATTTCATTTTATCATGTCCCTATAAATATGGGTATTGCTGGACTAATTTGGGAGTGGGTACATAGTTTATAGTTATAGTCTTTGTTTTGTCATCATTAATTTTACATCCTGAAAAAAAACTGGAACTGTCTCAAAATATTCCACAATGCTGAGATGTCCTTCTCTGGTTCCATCAGGTAAAAATGATATCATCTGCAAATAACGCCAACTTTTCTTGGACACCATACCAATTATATCCTTGTATTTCTGAGTCCCTTATTTTCTTTGCCAGTAGTTCTAAATATAACACAAATAACAAAGGGAAAAGAAGACACCTCTGCCTGGTTCCTCTGTTCAGATGCAGCTTATCAGAGAGGAACCCTCCTACTTTAATTTTTGCCTCAGATCCCTCATACAGCCTTCTAATTAACCTTATGATTCTATCAGGAAATGTAAATACTTGCATTACCCTACTCATAAAATCCCAGCTTACTCTGTTGAATGATTTCTCTGCATTGAGACCTATTTATAACAGAGTTATTCTCTTATATTCTGCTTCCCTCTGGATCATCATTGTTCTGTTAATGTTGTTAAATATTTGGCTCCTTCCACAAACCACATTGGTCCATATCTATCAATTTTGGCATCACCTTTACTGGATCAGCTGGGTCTTTACTGTATTTTGGTATTGGAACCACCACCGCTTTTTCCCAGCATGCTAGTGCATCCCCCTCTTTTTAAAATACTGTTAAGCAAAACCTTCCAGATTTTTATCTCTTTCTTCCATCCTAACTTCCAAATTTCCAGTGGAATACCACCTGTTTCTGGAGAGTTTCCTGCAAGTTGGTTATACATCATTATTTTTATCTCTTCTCCTCCTATCTTAACTGTTAGTTGTTGATCCTCATCTTCCTCTAAATTTGGCATATTTAAATCTTCCATAAATGCTTCCATTTGTGCTTTTACTTGATTTCCCCACTTCTTTGCTTTATACAAATGTTCATAAAATTTCCAAAATATCTCTAACCACTCTGCAGGTTCTCTGGTTATTTTTCTTTTTATAGGCTCCCTATGTTTGGCAACAATGATTTCAACTTTCTGTTGCCTAAGTCATTGTGCCAAAAGTGTTTGCAGTTATTATCAAAAAAAAAAAAAAACAGTTGCTTAACAACAGTCTTTCTAAACTCATGCATATTGTCCAGGTACTTTCTTATTTTCTCTTTAGCACTCTGCAATTGCACCTCCTCTTGTTCTGTGAGACTCCCCTTATTTTGTAATAGCTTAACCTTTGCCAGGCCCTCTAAATAATCCTCATTACTTCTTATCTAGAGCTCTTTTTCTTTTATATCTACCCTATTTTTAAACTCCACTTTCATTTTACCTCACTGACTAGCTATAATTTCTGGAAAACTTTCTATCTTCCCTAATAGATCCTGGATAATTTCCACTAACCATTCCCAAAATTCCTCTCTTTTTAGAGGGACAATCCCAGTGTTTAAAATTAGGGTCTGAGTTAAGCTGACAGAAGTCACGCCCACTTCAGCATGTCTCTTTCATTCCCACCCACAGTGTCATTTTATGGATTTGTGTTCCTCTCTGACTTACATTGGATTAGGGAACTATGCCCCCAGCTCCTGGCTCATATTTAAAATAAAGAAAGCTGTGCCAGGGAAAATGACATCGGTGTATACTAATTTTTTAATTTTTTATCACTCGTGCTTCTACAGATGTACAAGCAGCTCACTCATAAAAATAGTGTATTTGTCTAGTAGTATTCGGAAATCAGCACTTATCAAACTAGAAGCTTAAAAGGGAACAGAAGAGTGTGTCTGCTAATGCCTCAACCTTCTGTCATGCACTTGCTTTCTATGGAATTACTAGCAAGTCAGAAAGTCACTACACCAAGCTAGTATTAAAAATCAGAATACAGTAAAACATGAAAGAAAGAGAAATATGGTTTCCACTACTGTTTGCCTGACTCAGATCCTTTCTATAGGTAGAAGCTATGCCATAAAGTTGTTGTGGATGGCCAGGATTCACAATCACCACAGAACAAAATATGAAATGAAAGAAAAAAAAACTCATAAAATGCCTGAAAGGCTACTTTTCTCAATGGGTAAAATTTGACTTTTCTCAATGGGTAAAATTTGCAGATTAAACTAATGAATGTCTCGCAGAGAAAGCTGTTGTCAGTACAACAGCAATTTGAGATGGAATTTGGCTAACACCTTTGAAATTTCCTTCAAGCACTCTTCCCCCACTCCCCACAGCCAAAGATGACCATGCTCAGAAAGGCAAACCTGAGATGTAAACAAAGGCTGAATCAAAACAAAAAATCCCTGAGACTGTCCCTTTAACAGGTAGGTGGGGAAGTGCCACTGTCGCATCTTTACTTCATTACCCTGCATTTTTATCTTAGTAATTATTGGTGCATGATCTGAAATAGTTATTGGATGTGTCTCAATGTTCTCAGTTAAATGGACATGTTCCCATGAAATATAATTTCTGTCAAGTCTAGCCCAATTATTGTACCTTGGGAAATAGTACGGAAATTCTCTCTGAGTTTATGTTACTGAATTTACATCTTTCATACAACTATTTTCATAAATTTCTTCATAAATCTACCCTCTTTTGTTACATTTTCCCTTCTAGGCCCCTAGATACCCTCACTGTTGCAAATCAAATTCCAGTCCCCATCTATAAGTAATACTCCTCCCTGAAAGCTGATTATTTCTCTTCAAACTTTAAAACTCCAAAATAGCAGTTTTAGATGTAATCCTCATCCCTTTCCTGTTGCCCTTTACCACTCCAAATCTGTCAATTTATCTTTTTTCCTCTTTTATCACTACTGGAGTTCCTCTGGAAATTAATGTAAGTACTCATCTTTTCCTTTGCTCCTGATATTCTGCAGAATATCCATACTGAAATCCTTTCTTTATTAAACTCACACGCTCAAGCTTTCTTCAAGCTCCCCACCCATTACTTCTTTATCTTCTTTTCCCTCTGTATAAACTCTATGTAAATTATTTTTATATCTTCACTTCCCCACTGCCTATATGCCTATTCTTGCACTGCATCTTTTACAATTTCCATAAGATGTATCTTTTACCACAAACATAAAATTAATCTTTGTCTAACTGTTCTTTTTATCCTCCTCCTGGCATTCTCTGCACCTCCTTTTTCCTACACTTCTCCTCTGATTTACTTAATTTGCATTTCATATCTATGTATATTTTTCTTCTATGCTAACAATACAAGTGTATAACAATGTTATTTTTACTTGTTTGTAAATTGTTTGTGTGCAATGTGTTTAGGAATATGGAGCTTTAAGTGTGCAATGTGTTTGTAATATGGAGCTTTTCTCCCCTGGCCTCAACTGAAAACGGGCTTTCGGGCTCAGTGAACTTCCCCGGTTATCAAACTGGAAATAAATAAATAATAAATAAATAAAATTCTTTACAAATGTGTCTCCTTTAGCTTTGCTATTTGCACTCTGCATTTCTTAATATAATTAAATAGTCTTTCCTTTTTGTCTATACATGTGGGACCATTCACATTCCAAGATAATATGGAAAGTGTCATCATTATGGTAAAAGTCATTATTCCCACCTATTACACAAGAAAGCTTTTTAAATGTCTAATTTCACTGTTTGTGATACATGTGCTCATTAATGTTTGGCAGGTTTATCCTTTATACACTTTTTTCTTCAGATCAACACTGGAACCTATTTCACATTTTATAGCACTTTTTCTTTTAATAAACCCCCTCAAACAAGAAACCAGAACCCCCCCCCGAACAACCCCATAACATATTAACTTAATACAAACACATATAACTATGTACGTATTCATGTAATGAAGTTTAACCCTCCTAATAGGAAAATTTGTGCCAAATGGACAGCTGTTAACCTGAAATTGATGTTATCCATGCTAAGGCACATATTATTGCCTGCACTCCTACTTACACTAATTGATGTCTGTTCTTTTTTATCATTATTCCATTTCTTACAGGTGTAACAGCTACTCACATACTTTTCAAAATCATTAACTTTTAGAAATAAAGAAACCAGTATGCTGTCTTTTATTGCCCTGTTATCAGTTTGCCTCCATGGAAAAATAAGTGGAAAAAGATAAATGAAGTCATCTGTTGCAGCCTGAAAGACAAGCTGAAACATTTATTGCTAAAGGAAAACTTTTCATTATAATTGGTATTCTCATATTTACTTGTTTCCATTTAAAATGTTATTAGACTAAGCCAAAGGTCTTACTCCAGACATTCACCTATGCAGAAGTAAGAGGAAAACATATCAGCTTTACATATATTATGATATGTGTATTTTTACACCCACCTCAACAAATCAGTATTACAGACTATTAACTTAAACATGCCTTTGTCTAGCTTTTCTTCTCTTTTTGCAATGTAATACCTATATTTTGTAATACCAAAAAAGAAGAAATATAGAGAAGAGGAAGGAAAAAAGGCATCTGTTTATTTTAATAACTTTATCACATACAAGAACAACTAAAAATACTTTACTATAAAATATGCAGTTTATATTGTAAAGCATTTAATAGAAATACTGCTAAGAAAAAAAATGTTTTACTTACAGTTAGCTTTTTCCTTCCTCAACCCTTCTTCTCAGAGTCTTTCCAAACATTAATGACATGAAGTAAGGCAAATACCTTTCAGTTCTAGACAAGTTTAACAAAGTCAATAAAAGTTCCAGTTTTTCCACTTATTCCTATACAATCATATTTCACAAATGTGATCAGTGTTTTGCAGTCTCACATTTATTCACTAATTTCCATATTGCTGATTTTCCTCCTGTCCATCTCCATCTCTCCACTCCAGATTCTGGTTCAGTTCCATGGTGCTCCTGATTATTCTGGTCAACTCCTATGTTTGTCTCTGTCTCTGAAGCATTTTTCTTTGCAACAATGGAAAAGGTTTTACTGACAATGTCTCTCCAGGTGCTTTATTATCAGAAGAATAAGAATCAGAGTCCCCTTCTGCTTGATGGCTCATTTTTGTTGGACAAACTTTTGTATTTCCTCAGTAGCTTGTTCTGCATCAAAGAATGGCTTTGATCCCCCAGAAAAATAAATTCTGAGGACAGCAGCTTGAATCTCACACCTGCCCCTCAACATTCCCTGATTGCTAGAATAAATTTGTTTTCCATATGCCTGTTGTACAGTGAATAATCATTTTCCAGAAACACTCTACTGTCTCCAACTTTTGATACTTTACCCTTTTGCTACAATTTTGTCAAGATCAACACTTTCTGCTCATAGGTTTGCATATTTACTAGAAAAGGTCCTGGCTGCTTTCTTGAAACCATATTTGGAGCATACACAAGGTATGCTCTTTAATTAACAGTTCCTGCTGTGGAACACCAGTCTGGTTGCTTATTTTTAGCCTTCATAAAATGAATACAGTTTGTACCTTCTAATTTCTCTGGTACAGCAGAACATCTCAAATTTTCCCTACATGCTCTGTCCTGTAAAGCTATAATTTTTTGAACAATCTCTTCTTGAGCAGACCCATACTCAGCCAGCCTATTTTTCATTTCAACCTTTGATTTTTTTTCATTTTTGTCAGCTCATCTGAATATCTATTTAAAGCTCCTTCCATTTTTTTCCAGTCTTTTATTTGAGTTGATACACTTCCTCAGTATTTCATTTATTTTAATAAGCTCTGAGCATATTTGACTTACTTTTTTCTCTAGATTACTAAAAAGCCATGTCTTGCACCAAAGCTGGAGCTTGAACTGATTTTTCTGTACAGCTGCAAGAGTCTACCCAGTCATTGTTTTCTCTTCACCTTTTTTACTTGATTTTCTTTCAGGCGATCTTAGTATCTTCTTTGCAGGCATACAGGCAGTGTACTTACTAGCCAGTAACTAACTTTTACTCAAATTGACAGAATCTCTGGCGGCAGTTTCTCAGTTTCAGTTTTCACACTGAGATAGTTGAAGTCCAGCTGTTGATCAGTGTCAACCATCTTGGAAGTCCCCCCTTTTATTGCTATCATCCATTGTGTAAGCTCTTTAAGTACTTTTCACACCCACTGTTTTTGATAAATCCATAATACTGAATGCCCATCGAGCAAACTAGTGTTGCCCGAGTAAACTTCCTTTACTAGAAATTGCCTCCTGCTCATTTAACAAAAGTTTACATCTGGTTGGTGCCTTTTTCAGAGAACAAGAGGATCATGAATTAATCCTGCTTCATCCTTGGCAGACAAGATATTTATTTTATTATTCTGTACTTCAGTTAATGGTTTTAGAGTGTTACTGCTTTATTTTGCACTTTAAATAATTTTAAATGTCCCTAATACTTGAAAGCACCTTGTCCAGGTAGTTTATTTAAGTTGTTTTGTGGTAGAATTATACTCTCAAAGAATCTTTTTTGTGTTTTTACATTTGTTCATTGGTTCATAGGTTAGTTCATAGGTTAGTACTAGGCTCCCCTTGTGGGCCATTTTAAGCCTAGCCAATTACCCCAAGTCAGAATCAATCCATGTACCGTGTGTCTTTAAAGTAAGTACCTTAACCATTATGCCAACCTCCCACCCCTAAGAGGACTGGGATAGTCCAGCTGTTGGCAGTAGGAGATGGCCTGGTCTATCTGAGTTGGGAAACACATACGATAACTATAAGTGTAGTTTTTTATTGGCAAGAGGGCTTAGATTCCAGTTTCCTGTGTTTTAAGGGCTTGTATAAATTTGGCACATTTGAGCACAGCTGTCCATTGTGCAGTGGTGGTTAGCAGTAATCTGTTAAAGATGCAGACACCTAGAAACCAATTTTTCCCTATAAAACTATCTTGAAAGTGTACCAGTAACTTGTTGAGTGTAGAGCAATTACTTTGTGCATTGGGTAGCATAGAGCATCTTGTTTACATGTTGAGGAGCACTGCCCCTTGAATTTAGTATTATATAGCCTAGTCTAGTCTCTAGCCCCAAAAGCACCCTCAGTCAGCCCACTATTAACCTTAGTCACTAAAATTGATGGCTTTAATAAAACAATAAAACTACAAGACAAGAAACATCTAAATAAATGGATGAGTGCTTTTAGTCGTAGCCTTCATCAGATCCTGCTCATTCAACCAATCAACAACATTATAAAGTGTAGAATAACCAATCACAAAAAACACTCATCATCCATTCATGCCAACGGGACAATCAAAATTACTAGGAGAATCAGCTTCCAGGCACAAATCATGTCGAATTTCATAAAACACACCTCTATAATGGTCAAATTGCTGTCTCCTCAATAAGAAGGTTCAATATCCTATTTGCTCAGCGAAGTATAGTAGAAAGCCAATCAAAATTAGCCAAAAACATAGTAGTGCTCTCTAAGACCAAGAATACAGCTTTGATGGGCCCTGATAATACCCCTGGATGCCTCCTATATAGCCTGATATATGACCTGTCAGGGCCACTGGAGTCATTATTCAACTATACCATCGGCATAGGCTTCATGCCATATGAATGGAAGCCTGCAATGGTCATCCTTCTGCACAATGGTGGACCAACAACAGATTCCAAGAAGTACAGACCAATTAGTCTGACTGGTCTCAAATACAAAGCCATAGAAAGAATTATCTTGGAAATAGTTAACAACGACATAGGAAACCTTCAGACACAGGATCCAACCCAGTTTGATTTCATCAGAGGCAGGTTATGCCTACTGAACCTAGTAGACTTCTTCTGTCACCAAGGCAATTGATAAGGTCAGAATGGTGCATACTGCCAACCTTAACCCAACTAAGGTATCTGATACAATACTCAGTTTGGGTATTGCAAACAAACTCATGGAATTAGGTATAAACCATTATGCAACTCACTGGATAGCCAGCCAGCTACTGGAGAGGACCCAGGAAGTTAGGTTTGGAAAGGTTACCTCCATAAAGAAACTAGTCACCAGTGGGATCTCCAAGAGCTCTGTGCTGGGTCCACTCCTCTTTGGAGTCTACTTTTTTGGAAGTCAAGGCAACTGTCAAAAGCCTCTGGCATACCAAGTTTGTAGATACTTACAAACTAGGAACAATCATAGAACCCCCCCCCCCGAGATACTAAAATCTTACAGGAAGGTGTAATTCAGTTGTGTGATTGTTGACTTCAAAGCAAGTGTATGAAGCAGCTGAATAGGTAGAACTAAATGGAATGATTGGGATTATGCTATGTTATGGTAAGGCAATGACCATTTACTCTTGATCAAACAACAAATTTATCCAGTAACTTTCATCTACATACCACCTCAATATCCACTCATGCTAACCATTTTATTGATTATTACTCATCAGATGTCTAACTGTGATAAACAGGGCTGGCCTTAGATGAAAAGGAGCCCTAGAAAAAAGGCTTTTTGGTGCCCAACTGTACACTAAGGACCCCCGCATTCCTCAATTCCCTCTCATTTCCCCATCCTTATTCTACACTATCATAGGTTCATAGGTTGTTACTAGGCTAACAACCACTAGGGCCCTTACAAGCCTAGCCACACACCCCAAACCATTTGGGTCCCAGGTATCAAAGGGATGGCATGTTAGTAGGCAGGTAGCTATGGATTTGTGAGGGGGGGGGATGTTAGGATAATACTTTTCTTATTGACAACCTCTGTCCATAAGGGACATGGGGGCCAGACCAGGGATAAATGTATGATTTCCCATCCAACTGTCAAGGTTTTGTTTGAATATGGTCATGGATGCCTTCTGTTTATATGTATGAGGAACCTACTCCACAGTGCTGGGATTATTTGGGACACATATCCATTTCTCTAGCACTTTCTGTTTATATCACAAGTTAAGTTCAGATCCCTGGATCAAGGGTTTCTGGAGCTGTTTGTGTTGCACATGTGCAACATATCTATTAGGACTGTGTCTCAGAAAGCCCCTCTCAGCAGCATGTAGGAGGCTGAATACAGATGCAGTGTATTTAGGTGATAAGTGTAGGACAGCATATACATGCTCTGAATTCTCCTGATGAGAAATGTTTGGGGGCATTCGAAATGATGCAACTGTCTGGTTTGATACATGCCAATGGGGACATTGTATTCACTGATAGGTCTAATGGACCTGGATGCTATACCATTACCTATAAGCTGGGTGACATAGAATGATTTTCTTATTATCTTAGCTACATATTGGTCAAAGGCCTGGTTGTTGTCTATATATGTTCCCATAATCCCTTTCTACTGGGTCAACTATTAAGGGTGTTTTATCGATGGAGTAATTAACTTGCATTGACAATTTCCCAAAGGACATTATAATGGATTTTTTTTTTGGCATTGCGTTTTAGGCCATGGCTTTGGCGCCAGTCATTTGTCTGTGTTAACTTGCATGAAAGATTTTTGTCTTGGAGGGAATCTATAAAAGCTCCCAATTTATAGTCATTTGTGAACTTACTGACCCAGAGTCCTTGAATGTTAGCCTTGACTTCCGAGAAGTAAATACCAAACAGGATTGAGCCCAGCACAGTACCTTGGGGTACTCCACTGGTGAATGGTCTTTTGGTGGGGGTGGTCTCACTGATCTTGACTTTATGGGTTCTGTTTGTGAACCAGCTGACAATCCAGAGAGTTATGTAAGGGTTTACACCTAGCTCAGGCAGATTACTTCTTTTGCATTTGTTATTACTTTGTCTTTCATTTACACTTTTCCTCCATCCTTTCAACATATCCTAACTGGGCAAATCTGCAATGTAATACATGCAGAGGAAGTAAATGAATTAAGCAAAGGATATTGGAGTCACTAGGCCTTCAGACATCATGGGAGTTCTAGATATTCTGATGTGCATTTTAGACCTTTTTTTTACAAACATTTGGAATGATAGCATGAATAAAAATTACAAGTAAGGAAAGAAATTCAGTCTTATTTATTTCTTTCAAGGAAGGAATATGTTTTGACCAAAGCCTAATGTTTAAATTTGAGAATACTGAAGTTTTGAATAACCTGAGAAGAAAATGTTTGCAAGTACTTATAAATCATATCTGGCAATATAACCTGGCAATGCCACTGTTTGTTGTGACAGTAATTGGACAGAAACCACATCCCTTGCAGTGTCCATAGCTCTATCCTCTGCCCATTCCTCCACTCACTATATCCACTTTCCTGCCTGTTTTATTAGTAGATCAGTAAGAGGCAGAATGCTTTCTTTTGTCTTTTTTTTCTTTTTTGTCTAGTCTCAGACATCAGAGGTTCATGTTAATGATCCATTTCATAAAGAAAGTTAATCTGAGGCTGCATTTTTGCAAACTATGGCATTCTGTTTGTGCAAGTAAACAGAATACCAGAGTTTTACAGTGCTTTCCAGACAACCAGGCTATCATTCTGGTTTCTGGGTAGTCCAGAAAAATGCCTGATATGTCGTAACCCTAATAATACCTACCTTCCTACCACCCCCAAAAACAGTGTCACCTTCCATACCCCTCTGGTGTTGATTGAGATGAATGTGAAATAATAAATAGCCACACAGATATTTCAAGTTGTTATTGTCTTGCATATTAACAGCATGCCTCTTCACCCCTACTCTATAAGGCAGACATCATTGGTGTCTCCCCTCTAATGTTAGACTGGGAAAAAATGAAAGGACAAATGGCCATAGTAATATATTTCAACTTATTTCTGTCAGAAGTATATATAGAGCATGCCTCCTTACCTCTTCTTAAAAAGACAGCCACCTGTATTAATGTCTAATGTCTGATTATGAGGAAAGTTGAAAAATGATTGCAGTAATGTATTCCAGCTTTTTCTCACAGACAATACACTGCCACAAGACAAGCTCCAGTAATCTTCTGTGTACACATCTGAAGTCTGATTGTGAGGAAATTAAAAAAAAATAATGACCTCATTGTCACCAGCCTACACATTAGTTATAGTGACCTTCTCTGCAGATTGTTAAGCAGGGCTAGTTTTAGACTAGGTGAAGCCATGTGCAGATGTTGGGAATGGGGTTCTCCTACTAAGCACCTGTCAAATCCACTTATTCAGCAGTGGTTCTGGGGGAAACAAGTGCACCTGGATAAAGCCCATACAAATACAAAGAGAGGACATGTAGACTCCAGACCGAATGAATCACAGTTAAGAACTCAACCAGTGAGACAATCTCTGTAACATGGCAATATTACTCACTATGCCACTGTGCCAATGATCGGCTGCTATCTTACACACCCTATTGAGGGTACCATATGTAGCTACTTACTTTGTACAACTCTGATGTTTGATTGTGATGGAAAGCATAAGAAATTGTGGTCAATTTGTTACTTTTAGATACACTGAAGCATCCCTCACAGAGTTATTTTAATCCACAGCCATATACCCTTCAATTTCCGCTACTTTATTGCCTATACACTTTTAAGATGTCTGATTCTATTAAAAATTACCAGAGTAAACAATTCCAACAGGATTCATGCAGGCACTAGTTCTGTAAATCCAGAATAATGACTTTTTAACTTGAACAAAAGACAACATGGTCAGTCACTTTTATCGTCAGACATCCCTTTGTGCTCAGCACTTATAGCCATTTTTTTGATCACTTACATCTGAAATGTCTGAGTGTGGTATTGCGATAAACTAAGAATGACCACAGTAATGTATTTTAATTTTGTTTCACAGATACACTAGTCACTGCAAAATATTGCATCTTGTTTCATACAAATATACATTAGTCCTACTAAGCCAGAATCATGACTGCTTAACTTGAACAAATGACATCAGGTCCATTCAGACTTATTTTCATCTACAATCAGCTCCAGTACCCAGCAATTAGAACCAAGTTGTTGACAGTGTACACCTCAGATATATTATTGTAATATAATAATAACTGGAAAAACAGCAATTTATTTCATTCTATGCTGCACACACACACACACACACACACACACACACACACACACACACACACACACACACACACACACACACACACACACACACACACACACACAGAAATAATATGCACAATAATTTATTCCAGCTTGCTTATGTGGTGTCAGAAGCATACAATCAACCCATTGTAATTCCCATACATATATGTGCATACACAGACACAGACATACATACATATAAGATTGAAATATTGTTATAGAATCACTTTGTTAAAATTAAGGCTTCACTTTGTAACAAAAAATATATACCACTGCCAGACCGTATTAGTCATTCTGTTAATTAAATTATTTACAATTTTCTTTCATTCTTTCTTTCCCACAATTTACCTGAACACTCTTTGCAGTCACATGCTTCCCAGATTGTTTTTTTTGGGGGGGACATCTGCCACAACATACAAATGTAATTACCTTTTGCCACCTTAGAAGTTGATTGCCTTTTATTACTTCATATCATGTCAGTCATGCAAACTATGTCAGTTGAAAAGCTATTTCTTTAGACAACCCCATTGGAACCCATTGAAGGGTACGTTACACTGCACTTAAATAGAAGGAAGAGAGCACTATTATTACATTAAAACATTTGTTAAATATTTTTCTGACATAAGAAAGGTGCTTAACAAGCTTTGCCAAGGACCTCCTATGCAGTGTTAAGGCTAGATCTCATTCTAGGGATTATTAGCAGACAGTGCTATGGCTGGTAAAGAACAGAAACAGATGGTAAAATTGTTTGAAAACAGTTGTTAGATACTTTTGTGGCCTCTCCAGCTGCTGCAAGTGTCGGGTCAGATACATTCCGAATGGGGCATTGTACTCGATCATTGGTCTGATGAGTGATGAGTATAGGGAGACTATGACTTCCCTTGATCTAGATGTGAATCCCTTCATGATAAGGTGGGCAATGTAGAAGGTCTTCCTAACTACTTTAGCAATATGAGTGTCGAATGAAAGGCTACTGTCAACCTGGGTTCCCAGGTCCCTAATAACTTCTTCTGTGTTCAGGGGATTGCCACCTATATGGTAGCTAGGGGTAACCTTTATCCCATTTGACCCTTGCTCATTCTCCCTCCCAGATAAAATCCTTCAACTCTTTGTTAATAACTGTCCACAACTTCTCCTCTGGTTGATAAAAATAGGCCTGAACTGTATATACAAATAAAGGGATCTTTTGTTTAGTTTTTTGCCACCTATAGCCATAGCAGAATCTTTTTAATCCATTCTCCTAAATACTTAATTTTATCATGTCCCCATAAATATGGGTATTGCTGAACCAGTTCTTGTGGAGTATATAGTTTACAGATATAGCCTTTATCTTATCTTCATTAATTTTATATCCTGAAAAGAGTTGAAACTGTCTCAAAATGTTATACAACGCTGAGATGTCTTTTTCTGGTTTTATCAGGTACAAAATAATATCATCTGCAAATAAAGCCAACTTTTCTTGATTACCATACTAGTTATAAACTTGAATTTCTGAGTTATTTATTTTCTTTTCCAGTGGCTCTAAATACAATGAAAATAACAAAATGGAAAGAAGACACCCCTGCTTGGTTTCTGTGTTTAGACACAACTTATCACCCCCTTCAAGTATTGCCTCAGATCCCTCATATAGACTTCTAATTAACCTTATTATTGTATCAGGAAATGTACCCTCCACAAAACCACATTGATCCACATCTATCAATTTTGGCAACCCCCTTGCCTTTCTTTTAGATGTTATGGACATAAACACTTTATAATCATGGTTTAAATTTAAATGGGCCTGTATGGATCTGGGTCTGATGAGTCTTTACCTTCTTTAGGTATTACAGCCACCACAACTTTCGTCCACGATGTTGGTGCTTTGTCTCCTTTTAAAATACTGTTAAACAAAACACCTTGCAGATTTTTATCACTTTATTCCCTCCTAGCTTACAAACTTCCACATGAATACCATCTTTTCCTGGAGACTTTCTTGCAAATTGATTATATGTCACCATTTTTATCTCATCTCCTCCTATCATAACTGTTAAATTTGAGCCTCATCTACTTCTTACCTTGGCATACTTAAGTCTTACATAAATATTTCCATTTGTGCTCTTTCCTGATTTCCGTGTTTCTCTGCTTTATACAAATTTTCATAAAATGTCCAAAATATCTCTAATTTTCTTGTTAAAGACTCTCTAAGTTTGGCAACAACACTTTCTACTTTTTGTTGTCTAAGTGGTTGTGTTAAAAGTTTTTGTGCGATGGATGATTATCAAAACAACTGTTGCTTAACAGCAATCTTTGTAAACACATGCATATTGTCCAGGTACTCCCTTATTTTCTTATTAGCACTCTGCAATTGTGGCTCTTCTTGTTCTGTGAGATTCTTCACATTCTGCGATACGTTAACCTCTGTCAGCCCCTCTAAATAATTCTTATGACTTAACCATATTTCTTTTTCTTTTGTTTTTATTTCTGCTTTATTTTTAAACTCTTCTTTCATTTTATCCCATTTACTATCTATAGCTTCTGAAAAAAAATGTTCTATCTTCCTTGATAACGACTGAATAATTTCTACTACTCTTTCTTTGAATTCATCTCTTTTTAACATATGGGGAAGTACCAGTCTCTCATTTTTAATTCAATACCCTTCATTTTGATCTTAGTTGATACTGGTGCATGATCTGAAATAGTTATTGGATGAGTGTTGAAAGTTTCAATTAAATGTACATGTTCCTGTGAAATATAATTTCTGTCTAGTTCAGTTATTGTATCTTGGAGAATAATATGTACATTATCCCCCAGTTCCCACTACTGAATTCACATCTTTCATACCAATTATTTTCATGAATTTCTTCAGAAATCTACCTTCTTTTGTTATATTTTCCCTTCTAAATCACCCAGATACATCCTCAGTGTTGCAAATCAAGTTCTAGTGCCCACCTATAATGAATATTCTCTGCTGAAAGCTGATTACTTCTCTTCTATCATTATTGGAGTTCCTCTAGCAATTAGTAGAAACAATACTTCCCTTTTTGTCACTGAAATTCTGCTGAATAATATCCATCCCAAATCCCTTTCTTTATCAAATTCACATGCTTACTTCTTTCCAAATGTGTCCCATGTAGCATTGCTCTTTGCATTCTTCATTTCTTAACATAATTCAATATTCTTACCTCTTTGCCAATACCTGTGAGGTCATTTATGTTCCAAAATAATATGGATAGTTTAGCCAATATGATAAGAAGTTATTATAACCAAATATTATATATGTCTCCTTTTTAAATGTCTTTTTTTCCATATGTTGTTTACATGCATCCACTACTATTTAGTAGTTGGCATAATGGTTAAGGATTTTGCCTCCCATGCACAAGGTTTGATCCTGACCTCCAACCAATGCCTGCCTGGAGTTTGCACATTCTCCCTGTGTCTCTTTGGGGTTCCTCCCACCTCCAAAAAACATGAGTGTTTCCATCTCAAATTCACCAATGAATGGAGCTGTGGGCAGGAGCATAGACTCTACATGGTGCGCTATAGGAGGAAGATTTGTATAGACCAACCACTTTGGGCATTTACTGGGGGGCACAGTATCATCAAGATAGGTGAACATGGATCACAGACTGTGCAAGGTGGCAGGGCTAGCCTCTCAAAGCTGTAAAATATGTCTCTAGGTGATTTAGTCATGTTGACTAATGTTACCGAATGGGCATTTGCCAGTGATAAGTAGGCTGAGGACCTGCCTACTCTGACCTACACCAGAGACACATGATAATAGCAGGATTGCCAGTGATAAGTGGGTTGAGGACCTACCTACTCTGACTTACAGCAGGGACATATGATAATGGCAAGAGGGCTGTATGTGCCCCTAATGGCCAGTGGGTGCATGTCATAAAGTCCAACAGCACTAGGTAAATAAGCTACTGGTTGGCCAGTGTCCAGATAACCAGCCAGAGTTACCTGGGATAGCTCTGTTGAACAAAGTCTGGATGTAAAACCAATGAACCTGCCAAACATGAACTAAAAATTGCTATACCTATAATCAAAGTATTTTCACAGACAGGATGGAGCTCAGAAGTGGATGACATGAGGTAGGTTGGACATCCTAGGTATCCAAGAGACAAGATGGAAGGGCAGTGCAGCAAAGCCATTTGGCTTCAGATGCAGAGTCTGCTACTCAGGAGTAGGATAGGTTAGAAATGGTGTGGGAACTGTGGTGAGAGAGAAGCTTTAGAAGGCAGTGAGAGATGTCATCAAAATTAGTGATAGACTCATATCAGAATTGAACATAATGATAGGACAATATTCATAATTTCAGCCTATGTCCCATAGCAGGGTTGTGATAGTGAGGAAAAGAGTACATTCAGACAGCAGTTGCAGGACTTTACTAGACAAAGTAGGACAACATGAATTTGTGTTGATAATGGGTGATGTGAATGCACATATCAAGACATACAGACAAAACAGGATATGAAGATTTCCTGGATCCATATGGTGGGGTAATAGGAGAGGCCATTCTAGACTTCTGTCTGGTAAATGGCTTGATAGTAGCCAACACATGGTTCATAAAGTGAGAGACCTTTACAAGATTACACACAAGAGTTGGCAACATGTAACTCAGGTATACTTCCTCCCAGTAAGGAAAGGGCATTGGGGTAGAATCAGTGATCACAAAGTCATCCCCAGTGAAACAGTCAGCCCACAGCAAAAAACACTGGTTACCAAAATCAGCTGGAAGCAGTGATCAAACAAGATTCAAAGGTCATCAGAGACCAGGCTGAAGACCTGGAAGCTGACTGGAGAGAAAACACAATAGTTCGAGGAATTACTCAGGGTTCTAGCACCCCAAGAAGAGGAGGAAATAGGTGGAGCTGAAAAATGGCAATGCCTCAAAACAGCATGTGTGAGGACTACAGAACAGATATGTGGCTAAGCCAAGTATGGAAATAAGGTACATAAGGAAATCTGATGGCGGAATGCAGAAGTCCAGGGAGCCATCCAAGAATGAAGGAGTACAGGAAAAAGTGGGAGATAGAAGATGGACCAGTCTAGGAAGGAATACTGGTCGGCTAACAGGGAGGCTAAGAAAGGAGATGCAATAGCAAAGAACTGGGCATCAGAGACACTCTACCAGCATCTGGAAAGCAACTCAGTAGGTGACATAAAGAAACTCTACCAGGTTGCAAGGCAAAGACAGAAAGATAAAGTAGATAGCCAGACATCATTCATAAGGGATGCCAGCAATAACCTGCTCACCAGTCCACAGGACATCAAAGGCAGATGGAAGTACTTACAGTGTCTTCTGAATAACAAAACCCCCACCTTAGACACAGCCTAGGATAAGAGAAGAAGAGGAGCCCACCATAGAAGAAGTAAGAACAGCACTAAAGAAAATGAAATCAGGGAAAGCAGCAGGCTCAGATGAGGTCACAGCAGATATGATAAAGATGCTGGGTGAGATAGGGGAGAAATGGCTCCTTAGGGTACTTATAGCAGTGCGGAGAGAAAGGATTATCATAGAAGACAGGAGAATAAGCATACTCATGCCAGTGTACAAGAACAAAGGGGGCATCCACACCTGTGGGCAGTACAGAGGTATCAAACTCCTGTCACATTGCATGAAAGTTCTGGAGATGGTGACTGATAAACAGATACACAGAGTAGCAGAAAGCAAGATGGGAGATGAGCAGTTTGGATTCAGATGAGGATGCAGCACAACTGACACAATGTTTGGTGCTAGACAGACAGTCGATAAGAAGCTAGAGGTGAGGAAAGAGTCTAATTGGGCATGTCTAGACTTGGAGAAAGCATGTGTCAAGGTCCCAAGAAAGCTGATTTGGGCAGCTCTGCAGTGGTTTGAAGTCCTAGAAACACTGGTAGAATTAGTGCAGGCTATGTACAAGGACACAATGATTCAAGTGTGAACATTGTTCGGTCTCACAAAGGGATTCCCAGTAGGAGTGTGTGTGTATCAGGGTTCAGCTCTGAGCCCACTGCTGTTCATGTTGGTGATGGATTACATTAGCAAGCAGGTCGGAGGGGACAGATCAACAAAGTTTCTGTATGCAGACAATATGGCATTACAAGCAGACTCTGAGCAAGAACTTCAGCAAAGGATAGGCAAATGGAATGCAAAACTGAAGACACATGAAACTGAGTACAGATAAGACAGTGGTAATGGCAGCAGACAGGGGCAATCAGAAGAAACTGAGAATTGAGGTAGAAGGGAAAATACTGGAACAGATTAACAGCTTCATGTATCTGGGATGGGTGGTTGAGAAGGAAACTCTGAATGAAGAGGTCAAAGCTAGAATCAGAGGGGCTGCAGCCAAATGGCATATAATGTCAGATGTAGTGTATGACAGAAGAATGACAAAGAAACTGAAAACTAAGTTGTACAAAACAGTAGTGTGACCAGTACTATTGTATGGTACAGAAACCTGGGTTGTAAAGGCAGAGCAGATGAGGAAGTTAGAGTTGTTGGAAATGAAGTGCCTGAGATGGATGGTAGGATGCTCACTGTGGGACAGATGAAAAAACGAAGACATAAGAGCAGAAGCCAAAGTTTCTCCAATTGCAGAAAAGATCAAATAGAATAGATTATGGTGGTTCAGGCACATGTGCAGAAGACAATCTGCTGAAGAAGACTTGTGATGGACAAGAAGAAGGCAAGAGGAAATGAGGGCATCAAGCAAAGAGGTATATGGATTGTGTGAGAGAAGCTCTGTGACAGTCAGGCATGAGTGGTGAAGAAGGCAGAAGTGTGGCATTGAATTGAGAGAGATGGTTACAGTTAACACAAAACCCAGCCCCATATAGAAACTGGAAAAAAGGGGATTGTTGATGATGATGATGATGATAATGTTTAGCAGGTTGATCCTTTATACAGCTGTTTCTTGTCATCTCCATTTTAACCTATGTTACATTTTACAAGACATTTTGTTAAATGAAAACCATCTTTTCTAGCACACGTCTTGCCTGCTTTTTCATGTCCAAGTTTGGAGCATACGGATGAAGTGCTCTTTCAATTAACACATACTACTGTGGAATACTGTGAAATACCTGTCCAGTTACTTATTAGTGCTTTCGTAAAATTAATACAGTCTGTTCCTTCCAGTTTATCTGGTACAGGGGAAAATCTCAGGTTTTCTCTGTATACTCTGTCCTCTAACTACCAGTTTTTGAAACAGCTCTTCTTGAGCAGTCTCATGCTAAGCCAGCCTTTTCTTCATTTTGACCTCTGATTTTTGTAGTTCTACCAGTTCATCTGAATACCCATTTAAAGCTTTTTCCATTTTTTAGCCTTTTGTTATTTGAGTTGATATACTCCTTCAATGTTTCATTTATTTTAATCAGCTCTGAGCACATTTGATTTATTTTTTCCTCTAAATTATTGGAAGCCATTTCTTGTACCAAAGCAGGAGCATGAGCTGCTTTTTGCCGAACAGCTGCAGGATTCTTCCCAGTCTGTGTTTTCTCTTCACCGTTTCTAGTAGATCTTCTTTCAGGCTCTCTTAAGTTTCTTCTTTTCTGGCATCCAGACAGCGTACTTATTTGCCAGCAATTTTACTAAAACCATCAGAATTACTAGCCTTTATCTCTCCATTTTTTTTTCACACAGGGGAAGCTGAATTTAAGCTGTTGACCAGAGTCAGCCATCTTGGAAGATCTTGTAAGATTCACCTATTGAGCTTCACTTTTGAGATGAAGTTCTTGGTGTCCATGTCGCAAATACATAAGTGGCTTATGATTTGAAACCCAGTCATTACCTCAATATTCACAATGGTTAAAGTAGTATTTAGCCTAGACTATTAAAAATATATATAAATAAATAAAAATCAATGACAGGGAGATGATTTTCCTTTTGGTTTATGTGCAGTCCATGTGGTTGACTTGTTGTCTTCTGCCAAGCAGGGATTGCAGTATCAGAATGCATGACGTATATGCCATCAGTTAAGATTTTTACATTGCTTCATGATGCATGCATACAGATGCTAGCCTCCTCTAGGAACCAGCAGAGTGTGGGGCTTCATTGGCCTCCATTCCTGGGGTAGGAGTACTGATAACTGCTACTCAGGCTTACCACCAAACCCAGCTCCAGCAGTGCATGGGTCATTAACTAAAAGTGAGTTGCCTGAGTCACAGTAAGGACTTCATCCTTTTTTCTCTGTTGCCAACTAACAACATGTTTTTGAGGGTCTATATTATAAGCGCGAATGCTTAGATTGTTGAATACGGCATGATCGACACCTATTAAGCGAATGCACAATTCACTGAAACCTCAAAATGCAGAAATACAGATGAACGAATTGTTTTGTTTGGCCAACACCGCTCCACCCAGTGACAAAAATAAAACATACTTCCCACTACATCGCTTGATACAGACTACCCACCCAAACAAAATAAATAAACCACATACATACACTAACCTAAACCATACTGCTAACTCTACACTAACCCTTACATACATTACTATCTATGCACTTACCTTAACCTGCACCCTAACCCTAAGGTCCGTAACTATCGCACATTTACCTTACGGAGCTATACTGCAGAAGGGCCAACTATGTCGAATCGGGATTTCAAATTTCACGGTTTCCGGCATTTGGTATACTCGCATTCTCTTAATAAGTGTCGATCATGCCATATTCGACAACCTAAGCGTTTGCGCTTACAATTTAGACCTGTTTTTGACCCAACATTTGGAAGAAGGATTTGCTGAGTTTGATCCTATAAATAAGACTAATAAGTCTTATGTTAGCTCTCAAATGTGGTTTAGAATCTTAAGTCTATATTTTAAGCAACCTCTATCCATTAATCCAGGTATAAAACATCTCTTTGAAAACAAACTCATTAAAACAATTTAACTGTATACAAATAGTTGTAAAGGCAAAAAGTTAGAAAAAGTAGAAAGACACACTCTATGAAAATGCACATTGTACAACAATGCACATAATTATTCACAGCATTTCAGGACACAGTATTCCACACATTACATAATCGCAACCTCAACTTTAATCCTAAATCTAATCCCAAGTCTAACTCTAGCTGTAAACCTAACTCGCCCTCCAAACCTAAGTCTCTCAACCTAAATATAATTGTAAGTCTAAATTTGACCCTAAATCTAAATCTAACCCCAGCCTTGAACCCACTGTAAATCCAAGCCTAACACTAACCAAAACAACACATAACTGCTAATCCAAACTCAATGCTATCTATAACTATAAAGGTATTTACAAGTATAAGTATTTCTGAAATTACATATGACTAAATGGCATTTCTTTTCAATGCAACATTTATACAAGTTGGATTTGTTTAAAAAGATTTAACCAAATCTCCCAAGAATAAGTTTCCTGGTTCTTCCACAAACCTTAGGGGAACAGCAGTACTGAATACTTTATCTTTTGTAGTCTAACTAATCTTACTATTTTCAAGAGAGAGAAATACTAGGCATATATCTGTTTTTGTAGTAGTGTCTTACCTACATTTAGGAGTTTACATGACTTAGTCTCCAAATGATGAAGCTGGTCACATGGCAAGTATACAATCACAACAAAAGAATAGACCAGCTACCTCAGTTTGTTTGTGTCTTTCGGCTTTTCCCAGTTAGGGGTCGCCACAGCAGAAATCCGGTCCGCTAATGATTGGCAGTAGAGTTTTACGTGCTGGCTTGCCGGGCCTAACGCACAACCTTCAACGAAGGAATGCCCGTTCACACATGTCGCCACACAGAAGACGCTCTAACTGAGAATTGAACAGGCAACGTCTAACTGTGAAGCGACAACACCAGCTACCTCAGTTATTGTTCATTAAACTGAATATGGTATCTTGTTTCCTGTTCAAGAAGATGGACTTCAGATACTCTTCTCAAAGCAGCCATCATGCTAACTTTGCAAAGTGCATCAACCGGAAGGATTTGTATAGCTAAAAAAGATAATGCACTATAACCATAGCTGTACTATTTCTTGTTGATGTTTGCAAATGGTGACATGGTATGGGTTCCTGTGTGGAACAAACTGTAACATGCTAGCCACTATATATCCACTTGCATGGACATATGACATGAAATACATTGTTACACCTAAAACCACATTTTTATAAATATTCTTTGACAGTTTAGTTATATTGCTTTCTACATATTCCTGACCTTGATGTAGTGATAAATACAATACATATGCATGTTGCTGTATGGTGTACTTTTCTTATCCATTCATATACAGACGCTGTTATGAGCAATACCTCACACACCAAGCCATCCAGTAACTCGCTGTCTTCCTGCCTATAGCTGTAGTAACATTTTCTTCTTCTCAAGCCCTGTACTTAGTGCCAAGGTCAATGAATGGAATGTCTTCCTAAAACTGTCACAGTTAGCATTTGTAGAATTCAGAATTCATGAACATGCCAGTTATGTGTGGCATTCAAAGCTTGGTGGCATTAAAATTACTTAAGGCTAGTGCAAATAATATGCATGAACATTTTGAGTAAGTTAAAAATTCCATTTTTTGACAAGACTTATACATTCCTTAATGGTAGATAGACTGAAAATAACAGAACTGCCTGAAATACACTTAAAGAAAATGTGGAAAGAAAAAATAAGAAAAAAAAAAGAGAAAACAGAAGGAAGAATGGACATGTTGCATTTGGAATTGTCCAGCAGAATTGCACTGACCAATAACATCATTTGGAATCAACTGCTGGAATGCCAATAACTGCTCCTTGTGGGTGGCAAATTGAGAAATGGTAACGAGGGATTGTTAAATGAAAGGGAACACACTGGAAGTGTTATTGTCTGAAGAAAATAACTGCAGCATTATGCAGACTTAATGCTTTTAAGGTTTGCTATCTAAGTGTGAGATACTAGAATGTAAAACATTAATTCAGGAAAGCACTTAGCACCAGGTTCATGAAATAAACTAATTAGACATTGATTATTTCATTTATATTAGTAGTTTCTTTCCATCACTGGAGTCTTAACAGATGAATGCATTTTAAAGGAGCACATTTTCACAGCTGTATTTATGAGAAAACCATTAATGTAAAGGAAAAAAGAATCCATAATGAAAATAAAAATAGATTTCCATTTTAGTCTTGACTTTTCATAAGAAGGTACAGTAACAGTAAGCTAGTGACCTTTTTTTGCACCTGCATTAGAAAGCATTTAATTCAAAACAGTGTTGTGTGCAGCTATATATTTAGCCTTCCTCTTATTGACTGAGTGTTGTCAAGAAATCGCTGCTTACTAAATGCCTGTGCAACTCCTTTTGCATACTTAATGCTTATATACGAAGACAGATAAACTTTTGCATTTTATAGATGAGCTTCTAGAATATGCCACAATTAAACAGAATCAAATTCCATTCTTGTTTGGTGACAGATGGAACACAGCAGTTTATCCTATCTCATGCCTGTACTTCATGTTATAAATATCCCATTATAATAATAAATCAAGTTGTGTATAGCCATTCTTCGTCCTTCGTCATCCCCATTAAAGAACATCAACTAGTTTTTTTAGCCCGTTTACAGACTGCAAACTGATAGCTGAAACTCTCTCAGAAATCAAGCTATTTTAGCTTCAGTAATATTCATTCTCAGAAATTCTGTCTAGAAGTTTGCTATGAATTATTCTGGGGCCCAACCCCCCCCCCCCCCCACCACTCAATCCATCCAATGTATTCATAGTACACATAGTTCAGAATAGATACACATTTAACAAGTGCTTCAGAAGTAATCAGAAAGCAACCTACAATCAAGCACAGAAAGATGTGGTTATACTAATCACATGACTGTCAAGGGTTTCTGACCTGAACAAATGACCTCTGTCTGAAGTTGGCTATCTTTAGGACTGACTGATGGATTTGAACCAGTTTATTAACAGCAGTCATATTGTGTTATGTGACACACCACATATCACCTTTAATAATACACTTCACCTTGATTCTTGAAGGAACATGATCTAGAGTTTGTCAGAATTCATATTGCCTGCGGTGTCCTAATCTTATCTATAGGTGGTATAATCTATGGTTCCAGAAAAAACTGTTTTCTAATGACGCAGGTCACCTTCCTAATTTGTATTTCTCTCATCGTTAAGTGTCTACCTCTACTACAGAAGTAATTCTGTTTTGTGTGTTAACCTATTTTAATATTGTCACATTTTGTTAATCAGTTTTTGTGATAGTATCTTTTCTGTTAACCTAATTTCATATCTTCACATTTTGTACTTTATTTTATTAGTATGTTTTGGCTTTTATAATGATGAAAGAAAATGGGGCAGAAAAAAACTCTATTTATTCTTGTGTGTCTATAAAGAAGTTCAGTATAGATAACCACAATTTAATGTTTCCCTTATCCATTTAGTGTTTTTCCCATGTCTTGTGTCGAGTGATGACATGCATACCTGTGGAGACCCCACTTCTTTGCACTTTTACACTCTTAGATTATTGTTTTAATTTACCACTAATACCTTAACTTTTGTGAGTGAGGCAGAACAGACAAATACAATGATGATTCCTGATCATTCCTGCTGGTCCCCCCTCACTACTTTATGATACTGGCTGATGTAGAGAAGTATCTGTCTATCGTGATTTTGGTGAAAGAATGAAGGAGTAATCAGATCTATCTGTCAGCTCAGAAGACTAAGGCTCTGAGCTGTTAATAAGCTGATTTCTTGTAATCAAGGGTACAAGGTTTAATTCCTTCTACATTCATGTACCTGCTATGTGACTCTAAGCAAGTGACTTGATCAGGCAGTGTTCCTGAAAAGGGGCACTTGTGTCAGGTGAGATTACCTGATCAAAAATGTATAAAACATATATACATCTGTTCCTGACAAAGTTGTCATCTAGCATTGTCCTGGATATGAGTTTGTCATTTTTCACATGCAAACTGTAACTGTGCAAGACAATTAATCAGAAGATGGCTTGAAAAGTTTTAGTTTGATTAATGGCCATATCTGGTTAATAAAATAAAAGTAAATAGTGTGGTATGATTAATTAAGCCAAGGATATCATAACTTCTGCTCCATGACCAAAAAAATGTTGATTTTGTTAGCCAGGACTGTGGAGTAGAGGGACAGAGCTCTAACTATGGCCAAGGTGTCCCAGGTTCAATAAGCAGCTTGGGCATCTGAGTGGCTGACAGAGAAGGATGTGAATGCCCATACAGAAGGAGGGCATTTTCTAGACATTTCCTGCATGGAGGCATGGTCCATAGAGAGGAAGAGCACTAGGATGTAACAAGCAAATGAGAGGAAGAGGCCTAGGGGGATATAAATGAAAATAATCCCTCAATGAAAGCAGTCAATGGCATGACTTACCAGAAAGCCTTTAGGTTCCATGCTGGCCCCAGCCTGTCCAGGGACTGTAGGAGATAGTGGTAGACTTGGTGGTGGATGGGGCACTAGGGTAAGCTAGGAAGAATGAAACAGAAGAGAACTAAAAAGTACAAATTTTGTTCAGTGCAGTGCAGTAAGCTCTGAGTATTACTGCTACACATTTTTATTCATACTTATAATGGGAACCGAGGCCCACCATCACGCTGTTATATAGTAGATACGTGATAGCATTGAAGCAGTATCTCTATTCTGTCTGATTTACTTAAAAGGATGGCAGCAGAAAACATCATCAGGTGGTTATGCAAATGCTGACATCAGCATAATCATCATTAGATGGTTATGAGGTTCTTCGAGTCTTTAGCTAATGCAGAAACAACTTGCTACTGAGCTGGTTAATTTTTAGTTGCTTTTCTGTTTATAGGTTAAATGGCTTAAACCACTTTAGAGCAAATGGAAACCTGTTTTAACTGTCATCTAGTCCAAAGACAAACAGCAAGTGAATAAACAGCTACACATAACAAAAACTTTACAAAAATCCAAGTATATATCAGATAGAACAGATGTTTAAATCAAATGCAGAATAAAAGCAATATCAGTGATACTCAGCTTGAAACAAGGAAAAAACAGTGCAAAACTAACTAAAATCTAAATAAAATGGTCAGATAGTAACCGCATAGAACAACAGCAGATAAGAATTCAGGATCGAACTGTACTACTGACTCTGACATTAACAGATGAGGACAGAAATACTGATGCTTGGTAATGACACAGCTTCAGTCCTTGTCAAGTTGTTGATGATTAGAAAGCACCCAAACACATTTGTCTTCAGTGTTTACTTTTGCAAACACTTCTTCAGTAACTTTCCTCTAGCATCTTCTGTGTGTAGAGAAGGGGCTAACCATACCTCTCAACCTTTTAGTGCAAGAAATCTGGACAAAGCCTGACAAAATGGGGAAATAAAGGCCCAAAAATAAGGACAGGTTTTAAATATTGCACTTATAAACTGAGAAGGTTGCTAGAGTAACAGGGGTGTTAACATACATTTTCTGAAAGATTTGAAATCTAAAACTCAAATGTATGTCATTATTTAATGACTTCAGTCTTCAGATCATCATAGTGATTTTCCAGAAAACTGCACATTTTATGAGGAATAAACCAAAAATAAAAAAAGACTTTCAGCTTTTCCTGGTTAGGGGTCGCCACAGCAGAACTCCGGTCTGCTCATGATTGGCAGAGGATTTTTACCGTGCCGAGTTGCCAGCCTGACGCCCAACCTTCAACGAAGACACGCCCATTCACACTCGCACTTACCTGCATGTCTTTAATGTCAATATGAGGCAAAAATCTAGACATTCTGCAAAAATCTGTACAACTGAGAGGTATGGGGCTAACAGTTAAAAATTTCTGTCAGATATTGCTTTAAAAAAATTGAAATCATCATATACTCAGGGTCTTTTACAGGAACGGAGTTCCCATGTTTGCAAAATGTATTGCCTCCACTATCATCCTTCAGTCAATTTATGCATTTAGGTCCATTATTTATGGGCTCTCAATCCTGCATTTAAAACATTCATTCATTGTACAGGAATTGGCTGTCAGAAAACTTTTCCCATGGTGATTAAATTGAGCAGTTTCTACTTCTTACTTTCTCTGATGTTTTGGTGGGTAAGTTGCGTATACATACATATGAAAATACAGGAGTAAGAAGAACAGCAGTTTGTCAAGTCACCTAAACACTGCAACTAACATGGGAGCAGCTTTCCCTACCTGCCTCGTTCTTATCTTTCACCTGTTGCAAATGACACTGAATGTCTATACTATTATATACTTTGTTACTGCATTTGGCGAAGTATTTCGGGATGGATCACTTGACTTTAAAACAGTAGCTTCCTTTAGCCAGTCTTGCTTCAGTGCTAGCTGTGAGATCACTAAGCCAGAGAGATAAAACAGTAATCTCTTATTTCTGAATCTGAGTGACTGCAGTCAGTATAGTAAGAACTGCAGGAGTGTAGATTTCTTATATATATACATCAGTGTTAAGGTAACACTGAAGTTTTATTTTTGTTTTTGTTTAGAAAACATGGTACCTTGCCTGTGGCCTGCCGACAGGAATCCATTGGTGAGTAGTTTGCCTCCTCTACTCCCCCCGCTCATGTTCACATCTGCTCCTTTTCCACTCATTTGTACCTGGCGTACATTCTTGTGGTATTAGTGCTTAGTTCTGTGTAAACAGAGTTGAATAACAGATTCAGTATTTCTGCCAGATCCCGGTTATTCTTAGATTTTCTCTCTCCTATTCTAGCAACCAATTCTACATATGTTAAAGCTTTCTTTACATCACTTTTTATCCAACTGACCAATTCTGCTAACGCTGCCTTCATCTGACCTTTGAACTTATTAATTAGCCTCCTCCTTATACTCAGTTTTCTCATTCAGTCACCCACTTCCATCTCTCTCACTTTCTCTCTGTCTCATTTTCTCATACACAAACACAATCACACACAAGAGCATTTATACACCCACATGCACACCCTTACCTCTTTCTAACCAGGCCATTCATCTTCAACATTTCTACCTTCTTCCGTTACAGGACTTCATTATGGACCTCACTACTTGAGGGATACACCTCAGCAGCTCTTCAGTTTTTCTAATTTCCTACTATATTTTTATATTACTACTCACTGTATTTTATAACAAACTGAATTGTACTTTTTTTATAGTTTATATCTTTTGTTTCTTCATGCTTTCATGTATCACACAATGACACAATCACATTTGGCCATAGCCAGATTACTCCCTAGGTAGTCTCTGCACAGATTGTAGGACCTAGTGAGCTACAGAAGGGTTGAAATTGTCTAGCACTTCTTTTGGTCTTGAACCAGTTTTACTTAGGGAGGCTTGCACCATAATCCTCTCTTGATACACTTAACATTTACTGGCATGCTGGTCCCCTGTGACATGACACAGTGAAAGTCTGAGACTGCTCTGTTCTTTCAATTTAGTATGTCACATTCCTTGTACATTAGTTTATACTCACAGAGACAACCTAGTTTCAGTCTGGACATGTGTCACTTCCATTGTGTAATCTGTTGCTCTGTGCTGCTCATTGGACCATGTCCATAAGAAACAAGGACTAAAGCAAGAAGTAAGGAAGTCCAGTACAGGGCTAGTAGTCTGCATGGCTATGAGTATGAGACAATTATGGAAAGAAGAGAGACAGAAGCCATGCAACCTTGTGATCATAGAATCAGGTGTTACATTTGGAATATGCTTAACATATGAAATTAATTTATTTAAATTTAAATAGCTGCTTACTTTTTTGGTAGCGTCAGTATTATATCAGACTTGTAGTCTGCAAAGCTATTTAATGAAAGGTATGAGCGAATTAACTAATGTTCTCCAACAGCTGCTGCCCTATCATGTGTGTTTTAACGACACAAAGATGCCTTTATGTTGATGCTTGTGCGAGTGAGTGTTTGTGTCGTGATGTATGGACCATGATTACAGACAAGTTGTTATTGTGTAGTGCCATCATTAGTTGGAAGACTAAATGTTTATGTGAGGTGGCAGGCACATTCCTTTCACTTTCATCAAAGTCATCACTATTATCCCTACTGTCAGACTATTTCCAACGGCAATATCTAGAGACTGAATAGATACTGCAGATGAAAACAAGATAGAGGTTTTTAATAGGTTATTTCAGTTTTTTGGAAGTACTGAAGTTTATTTTATTTATTCATTTTTATTTTACATTTGTTTACCGGGAAAGTCCAACTGGTACAAGGTCCATTTACAGTGGAGGCCTGGGGAGAAACGCTCCACATCAAACAATATGTACAGTGGTAAATGTACAATCAAAAAGATATATCATAGAATGGTTTGTTCCAAGCAAGCTTAATTTACACTTAGTAGACTCTGGATGGCAGTATTTGGGAGAAAAGACTCACATTAACGGATTCAATCAAAAGACACATCACGCAAGATGTAATAATTTACACATAGTAGGCCTTGTATGGGAGTATTTGAGTACTGTATAATAGAGAGAGTAAGCAGTGAGGAGAGGAAGGTAGCAAGAATTGGAGGACAACAGGAAAGCATTTATGCGATGCAAGGACAGAGCCAGGATTGCAAGAGCTGTGACTTAAGTTACTTTTTGAACAGTGAGATAGATGGTGTTGAAGAGATATTATGAGGAGGTTATTCCATTTCCTAGCAATGGTATGAGAGAAAAGAGCTTTCCCTGCAGTATTGTTGGCTTTGGATATACAGAGCAGGGTTTTGCTGGATGAGCGAAGAAGTTCTTATGAGGGTACCGGTTAATCCTATGAGATTTTGAGAGATTGCCTTAAAACTGTTTTTTTCTGTTTTGGTTACATATGCAGTCTAAAGTTATGATTCAGTAAAATGATGGTGTGTTTTGTACCTAGGCAATGCAATATTTTTTCTTGTGGACTGTATAAGGTGCATGGATGCTGTGAATGAATATACCTCAGCTTTAAAAATCCACTCATTTGCTTTATAATGTCAAGACTCATTTCACAAAGCTCAGGCCAAGGCTACATTTTTTTATATGTGATGGTGGCCAGTCTAGACATCTTATGGTGTAAACTGTGGTGCTAGATTATTGTCACTGTTGATGTGACACTCCAATCCCATGTGCAAAAATGGGGAAACGGGGTTTATGGATGGATGGATTGTTCTATCATGGATACCAAACCTTCTCTGCATGTAGTATACATCCCTGTATCAAACATCTATATTTAGATTAAATGTACTTCGTAAAAGCAAACAGCATTGCTCAGTTTGGATTTCCTTATAAATGTTGGTATCTGGATCTCTTTGCCTACTTTTACTGTCCTATTGCTGTCACGAATGCTGAGTGCACCCTTTATCTCAATATTTTATATTTTATGCACAGAAAAAATGCTATATTATTTCCTCTTACACCAGATTGTGAAGGTTGTAGTTATCATTCTAATATTTGCTTTAAAAGCCAGCTGTTTTATGCTCCTTCCAATATGACCCACTCAGATGGATGTCTATTGCTTTTTATGCCTTTACTTTACTTGGGATTGTCCAATATCTATCCACCACAGCTCACTACATGTTAAGGTATTTCTGCCTTAGTGCCTCTAAGGGAGAAGGGGGTCCTTTCCTTCAGAAAAAAAATACTGCACTCTGCTGTCATAGGTGAATGATCATGTAATTCAATAAAAATATTATACTTCATCGTACAATAAATCTGTAGGTGGACTACTAAAACCTCACAGGAATGCTTATTTTAGCATGATTTAATATGTGGCAAAATCTATGAACAATGTGCTGACCAGATGAGGCATAAAATATGGAATTAGAAAATTATCAGATGGAAACTATATTTCTTAGACCTTCAAATATTCATTAGTTAAATAATTGTGAGACTGTGACCAAATAATTTCAAATGCACATATTAATATTGCACAAGCTAAATATTATATGCAGATTGTTCTAATGAAGGGCATGGTGTTGCAAGCTGAGCAAGACAGAACAGACTTCCTTATCTGCAACAACTGTTCCCAGTTCATCATGTAACATTTCTAGACATTCTTAAGCAAAATATGAGACATAACTTCTTTGGTGCCTGACAGGAATATCCCCCAAGAGACCCACATGGGTATCTTCACTATATGCAAAAAGCACCTGAACTGTTTCCTCTTAACCAAGAGGAGCAACGTCTTTACTGGGAGATCTTTCTCTTTTGCTAAACTTGTCACTTTGTCATGAAGACTAGGCCCAACTACCCAGTGAGGAACCTCATTTGAATCACTTGTGTCTACTATCACATTATTTCAGTCACTAGCCACAGCTCATGAGCAAAGGTGAGGATGGGTTCACAGAGGGGCCAATAAATTTAGAATTTTATGTTGTAACTCAGCTGTGTTTTTACCACCACAGTCTAGTACAATGTTTGAAGTATTGTCACCACTGCACTCATCATTTGCGCAGTTCTGGAATCACTTAAAGGCCCCAGGATACGTTAATTTCACAGTGTAGCTGCTCTTGCTTCCCTATAGAAAGCAATGCACTCTTTTCCATGAAAGAACGATGCCCTGTTATTTGGATATGTTGATTTTTTTGCCCCTATTACATGCCCTATAGCTGATTGTCAGCTGCTCAGCTATGACATTTTATCTTGAATGTTCTCTGCACTGTCCCTCGGGGCTGGGACTGCACCAATCATAGACGGGGAGAGTGAAGTGGAGAGGAATAGCTGGCAGTCTCACATATGCTGTTCAGCACACCAGCATATTTTGTATGCCCTAAGTGGGCAGAGCTACTGATGTCATGCATGCCACTGCATGTAATGTTAGTAATTGCACCCCTTAAGTGTTACCATGCTAATGGCACTATGCAGAGCAATCATGGCACTGTCAATACTACTAGGGTGATGTCATACTGCAGACAGAGGATGATCCTACCCTCCTGGAGTGGGCAAGCTGACAAAGCCACTCTTTCCCACTCCCCCCACTAGATTCCTCCAGTGTCAAGCTATTAGTCAAACTCAGGTAGGGTAGGTTGTATTCATGGCATCATCCTACACATGGACACAGAGGATGTGCTGATTTTCATCCGAGGTACTTCACCATCCGCTGTGAATTACTTCAGTCTATGCTGGTGACTACAGTTACTTGAGTCCAAGAGAAAAAATTAATCTGTGGATAACACAGATACAACCCTCACATTCTCAGACTGCATACTCTTGAAACATCTGCCTGATATCCTTTCCATGAAAACCATGAACTGGAAGGAAGATATGACAGACCCTTGGTGGAGTCCTTTGCTCCCTTTGGCTTAACACCAACGATATGGACATAACTTTCACTCCACAAATACACAACCAGATTGCATGTAGTAGCAACTTCAGGACATATACTTTTCTAGTATCCGAGATATTCCAGAGTCTGTGGTCATAGGTCTTTAAGAATTTCACAAAATGTGTGTAGATAATAGTGAAAACACAATGCTTTCACTAGCCATGTAAGGGCAAAGAGTTCACCCACTCTTTCTTGGTTAGGATAGAAACCTAATTGCTCCTCCTAAATTGGAAACTTGACTTTCAGATAAGTCTCCTTTCCAGGAGGATGGACTTCTAAACAGTCACATCAAAGAGTTGTATCACTTATTTATTGGTACTTAATATACTTTTTTGTACACCAAGTTCCAAAATATTGTACTTGTTTATTATGACATACCTTTTCATTCATTCCTGACATTCCAAGATCTAAGCTCTGATCCAATTGCATGGACTAGGGTAAGGGGTACACAGTGATTGCTGGAAAAAAAAAAAGGATGCAGACAGTGCCACCTACTGGTAGTATACCCAAATGTTAGGTCTTGTAGCAAGGGGAAATGAATTAAAAAAGACAGGAATGGATTGAAGTATCTACTGTAAAACTGAATGCATCACACAATTATACTCAGCTTATGAATGCAAATCAAATAGGTGGGGTGGGGGTGAGGGGAGCAGAAAAAGAAAAAAATGCACAGATGGTAAAAGATGATTAGATGAATTGACAATAAATAGTAAATAACCAACATACTTTTCTGACATCACCTATGATGCAAGTTTAAGTTTTAATTCTGGCTCTTGATATGCTCCTGTTAAATTTACCATATATATTCATAGCATTCTGTGTTTGTTGCATAAGGTTTATACCCTCTCACTATTTGTTTAGGCAGTCCTGATTTGGGCAGTTGTGTCCAGGGGAACAATGGAAATGGCAGATGTCCTCACAAGTCAGGAAACAACTTGTTTTTTAACTCACACTTTAAAGTTGTTAAAACATAACGATGCATAAATATCACACAAAGGAAACAACTTAACTTTGCTAACAGGTTGTCTTTATTTTGGTAATGTAATGAAAACAGGTGTGGGGAAGCTATGATTTATCTTACAACATTTAACATTTCTCTAAGAACTGTCCTACTTTCAGCATCTGAATAGGTATTAACCTAACATGGCATGACTTAGAGTTCACTGTAAAAATTCAGGAACTGTCTGGTTGTAATCGCATTGCGTGTCATTTTAAAGGTTTGCTTTAAAATCTTTCCGAAATGAAATAAACAACAAACAGTACTTGTGCTTCAGTGTTTCTGGTAATACTGTGAGTACAATATTCACCTTCCAGTGAGATGCAACATGGGATAAAATATGCACCTATAATAGAATTCTAAGAAATCAAGCTAACCCATCCGTCATCCTAAATATGAAGTACTATTACTAATTTGTTGACAAGTTTACAAACTCATGTCTCTGCACATTGAGTAAGTTGATAGCGGGCCCATGCCAACCCCGGGCTGGTACGTACTTAGGACCCTTCTTCTCTAAATCCAGTTGTGTTGTTACCCATCAGTTTTCTCACTTTTATGCATGTAAACCCATGTGCTTTGCTGAAGTCTAGAGCACGAAAGTTAGTGGTTTCTCAATGAAGTCTTCTTTCTCTCACTCTGACGTGCTAACACTTCTGTGAGTTTCTTCCCACTTCTTTGTGTCTGTTGTGGGTGCTTCTCATTTCAGCGCTGAAGGATTAAGGTCTTCCACAACTATAATTCACCTCTTTGGGAAAACACACTTGCTAGCATCTGTGTTCAGTATATACAGTGCAGATTCTTTATTATAGGTATGTAAAGCCCAAAGGTGGTTCCTGTAGGTCATCTTCATGAGATCCTCCTGATATAACCTGCCAATGAGTCCTAATCTTGACTTTGTCATTACTCTTCATTCCTGCAGGTGGTGGTATATCCATATCTGTTTAAAAAACAATACGTTCACCTGGCATTTCTTACGTAGAATGGAGTGTATTAATGATCCAGTGGCTGGGAAGTTGCATGCATTGCATCTGTTTGTTTTGATAAGTTATAATCCAACTGTAATGGCACTTCAGAGTTGCTTAATATTCCAGTACTTGTGGTATTGCCCATTTCTCTGGGTTAAGATCTGTAGAAACACCACCTAAGATAGTATAGCAATATCCCTGATTTAGTTTTTTAGCTGCAGGGGTACTCTTTATTTTGGTATCATAACCCCATGGGTCTGCAGGAACTAAACTTTTTCTAGCTCAAGACATGACATGGCAGAATTGGAGGTGGTTGAACTCATTTTTAAACATCGTAAACTCACTAGCTCCTATTAGAAAAATACAATGCAAATCCACACCACCTCTTTGGCTAACTAAAGACACCATAAACATAATGAAACAAAGAGACAGAGCATGGCTAAACTATCAGTCTTCTAAAACCCAAGCTTCCCTCCACAACTACCGCCAACTACGTAACTTAGCCAAAAAACAAATTCGATCAGACAAAAAATCCTACTACACCCTGATCCAACAAAAACATAAAAATAATCCTCAGAAGTTTGGGCAGTCCGTTAAACAACTCTTAAATCCTAGACAAACCACTATCCCCTCACCAACGAACTTTAATTCCAACATAAGCATAGCAACCCAGTTCAACTCACATTTCATAAATTCCATTCTGGCTTTAGTAAACAACAGTAGCTATACCCCTCTAACCATCCCCACAACTACTGTCCATCAATCTGCTGCCTTCTCATTTCAGACCGTTCAGACCACATACATCAAAAAACTCTTTCTTCAACTGAAACCCACCAGTCCTGCAGTAGATCAACTCCCAAGTGAATTTCTCAGACTAGCAGTGGACTCTAACTCATATTCAATCTCCTTACTTATTAATCGCTCCATTACTGAACAATATGTACCAGTACTCTGAAAACTTTCTCATTTCCTTCCTCTGCATAATGGTGGCCAGTCCACAGAACTATCCAACTATAGACCCATTGCCATACTTTCCCCCCTTAGCAAAATACTTGAGAAATGCATACAGTCTCTAGTACTGACCTGTCTACTACAAAATAACCTTCTCTCCAAATCCCAACATGGCTTTAGGCCAAAACATAGCCCCATAATAGCCCTATTAAATTTCACAGACTCCATCAACCACCACTGAAATAGTAGCAACCTTGTCTCTGCCATCTTCTTGGATATGTCAAAAGTGTTTGACACAGTGTCCCATCAAAAACTACTTCTAGATTTATCATCTGTCCATCTCTCACTATCATCCATTGCCTGGTTTCACAGCTATCTATCAGACTGCCAACAAGCAGTTATATGGAAGGATGAAATCTCTACCCTTCTACCTGTTACTGTAGGAGTCCCACAAGCCTCTATTCTTGGGGCTCTACTTTTCTCTATCTTTACAACCAGTCTTAGCTCCACATCCACACATGCTACTATCACAGAGTATACAGAAGATTCCACTGTTATCTGCACACTCCTCTCTGTCCCTGATCTCCTAAGACCCAGAGTACCTTCTCAGACACAGAGCAGTTCCTCAAAGAAAGACAACTCATAATAAACCCTAAAAAGACAAAGCTAATGATATTTTCTAATAATAAATCCACAGAACCTCCTACACCACTTCACATACTCTCCTCCAATGGCACTATAACTGAAGTGGTAGATAGCACAAAGTTACTTGGAGTCATACTAGACTACACCCTAAAATATGACAAGCACATAGCCCTTACCATAAAAAAGGTGCATATCAAGCTCGGCTGTCTGTATAGGTCAAGAACATTCCTCACCCCTTGACTAGACAAGCCATAGGTAGAACACACCTTCTGTCCACACTAATGTATGCCTCCCACATCTTCACTAATCTTAAAAAATCTGAACTGTCCAGACTAGAGATATGCTACCATAAAATAGCTCATTTTGCTGCTGGCCTCCAAACTAGACCTCACTACTGTGCAGCCCTGAAACAACTACACACTGGCTTGAGATAACAAACCTACTTTCACTTAACCAACTCACAATTGCTCACAACATCTTACATCAATCAGAAGCCTGTCCAGTACTAATGAACCCAGTTTAACCTTACAATGAAACCCCTACGCTCTGCTCATCTACCAAACAACTTCTAAAACTTAAGAAATCCAGCAACACTTTTGGTGACTCCTTATTTGCAAATCAAATCACAAACATTTGGAACTGCATTCCCCAACATATACTAAATACCCCTACTACCTCCAAATTCAAGCTCCTTCTTAAAGAACATCTAAACAATAATTGACTTTGTTCCTGTATCACCCCTGGATAACTTTATCTCCCCTCACTCTTCACATTGCCTTAACTGAAACCTCCTACTAAATCTCCTCTTCCACTGACCACTTTTGCATCTGAAACTTTCCCTGCTGAAGGAGCACAGCTTGCATTTATCAAAGATTAGCAAATATTATAAAATCTGTATATATTGTAACTGAATCAACTTTTTACCAATCTTCTTTAATAATGTTTAATGTCAAACTTTTGCTTTTTGGAAATAATGTTTAACTGTATGTTGAAATAACTTTTGATTGTAATTACTGTTTGGATCTAATCTATTTAGTCTGTTACTAATTTTTGTTTTTTTGGGCTTTCCCCCCTGGCCTCCACTGAAAATGGGTTGCTGGCCCAGTTGGACTACCACGGTAAACAAATGTAAAATAAACAAATAAAACTTCTTGAAATGTGACCAGTTTTGCCATCTGAGTTTAATGGCATATGCATGGATTTGCAATATAGAGGCCTCATTTAATTCTGAAAGGAGACTTTTTCTGTGGTGGTCAATGTTGGACTAGGGCACTCACACAAAAGTAAATATATAAAACAGCTCTCAGCCCAAACCAGTAAGGATGACAGGAAATTTGTTGATCACATTTTCTTCTTTGTCCTGAGGCAGAATGATCTTGGAGTTAATAGGCTGACCTTTGAGTTGGTTACAGTATTTAGGGGGTCGCATGCATAGCTCCATGAATTTCTGGTATGGAGAGCTTTACACTTAACAGTGGAAGAAGATTAAAAAAATATAGTCAGACTTATTTTTTTGAGCTGAGAGCCTTTTAGTCTAGTTTCCTTGATGACTAACAATTTCTCCTCAATCAGAAAAAAACTAAATTAATGCTGTTCATTCAGAAACAATTCTCTGCCAGAAAAAAATCTCTTCTCGATAACTTCAATAAATTCCACTAAAACTGAATTAGTCACCTAAACTAAACTTCTTGGTGTTATTATTGATGAACAGCTGAAATTTAATAAACATATCCTTCAAATGACCAGTAAAATTCATCAAAAATGTGGATCATTATAGCGTATAAATCCTTAACTAAATGATGTTAGAAAAAATATTAAAACTGCCTACATACTTTCATCTCTTCTCTACACCTCTCCAATTTTCACAAACCTTCTCTGTAGTCATTTACATTACCTTGAACAACGCTATACCAAAGTTGCTAAATTTGCAGCTATTCTACCATATAGAATTCACCACTGTACAGCTCTCAAGCATTTAAACAGGTAGAGTTTCCCCATACTCTTACTTACACACAAACATTAACTACATATAAAATCCTTAACTCTTCAAACAAATGCCCTAGTCTTCAGATCATCTAGATATATTCCCCAAATAGAAATCTTTGTTCTTCAGATAAATCACTTCTGACTGTAGCTAAATCCAACAGCACAGTTGGTAACGCTCTATACTGTAGCTGTGTTTAAAAAATGGAACAATATACCTTACAGAAATAGGCCAATTAGCTCTCTTGCTCTATTCAAATCAAAACTAAAAGAATTCTTATCAGATATTTAGTCATGGACTTTATTTATCACTTTGCTAACTCTATTCAACACATTTTTGTCAATTATGGGCTTATGTAATAACTTTTTCAAAACTAATTCAAAGTTCCACAATTTCAGCTTTCTTAGCTTTTATTACCTTACTATTTCTTTTTTACTTTCTTTTCCTTTTATTCTCCTTTTCTGTTTTTCACTATATATATATATATATATATATATATATATATTTTCCTACAGTAAATCTATAAATGTAATATGTGAAAATGTTTCTGATTCTTGGCTTTAAAAGTTAAAGTATAAAATAAGCTCGTGGATTAGAATGAAGTAAGTATACCCTGAGAAATTCAATGAGTACACTATCTGAAAAGTGAAAGAAAGAATGAAACATTACAAAAACTATATGATTATTAAAGGGACTAACTTATAATCGTACTAGCACGATGGTGAGTCCATTTAGGGAGAATTCTGAGAGGGAGTCCTGAGTACTACAAGTGAAGAAAACCAAGAATTAATATTTTAGTCAAAGATGTAAATTTTAATTTTAAATTAGAGTTAAATAACCACTCATACCTTTATTACAGAATCTAGGAGAGTAGAGAGGAGTTAAAACCACGTGATGAGAAATGTAATTAAGGAATTCTGATATATGGTTTAATTTTTCCACAGTAAAAACAGATGATTGTTCTCTCTGGGCTGTTGGATTATCAGGTACTGAACTGAAGGAAAAGAGATGGCTGGATTAGATTTTAGGGAAAAAAATTGAAGAACCGAGGAAATGAATATGCTTGTTGATGTTTATTATGATACGAAATATTTTTTGGATTTTGTAAAGCAGAAGTATCTAACAAGTACTTCTTTTATGATATGTATTAACAAGTGATGAGTAAAACATGAATTTAATTTTTGTTCTTAGAAGAAGAGGAATTCTGTTGTACTTATTTTAAAGGGAATAAGCAAACTGCATGTTTTATGTGTATGTTTATGGGACCTTATTAGGTGTCTGAAGGACCATTACATTTAAAATTAAAAAAAAAAGTTAATTATCTTATATTCATGTGCCATGCTTTATTATTATTATCTCTGCAGCATTACAAGTAGTTATTATTTTTATTTTGTTCAGATCCAAAATTACCTAACATAGTAGACATAGTAATATCCTTTTATCATTTGCTAAGCGTTCTTTTCTGACATTTTACTGTCTGCCCTCAAAATATGAAACTATCATGATGTACTATCTCATGCAAAATCTTCTTTTAATTTACTTAGGATGGCAGTGCTATGAATTATCACTTACTTTCAGAGTCTCTGGTTAATGTATGTGTAACTTTCTTCTTGTGATATTTTCTTAATTGTGTTCTTTCTTCTTCATCTACAAAATAGAGCTTAAGTTAAAATTATTTTTTTTAAAACATTTGAATCACTTGCAGGGACTCCTCTTTGTTCAATCTCTATTCCTGCCATTGTCATGTGGTCTCTTGACCCTGAAACAGATCAATAAAAAAGGTGAATTCCCAAAGACTCAATTGGTTCATTACCTTAGAGAGCTCAAGAAAACACATCTGTGAATGAATGGATGCAGTAAAAGAGCTGTGACTTCCCAGAAACTTGGGTGAATGAAAGTGTACACATATCTTGCTATGTATGCTTTTCCTAGGTCAAACACCTTATAATATGATGCGTGATATATTTCAAAAGACAAAAAGAAAGCATTGCGTAATTTCATCTATAGCAAATATACATAATGCTCCAAAGAAGCTGACCTACATCAAAATGCCATAGTAAGGAGGCAACTGCTAAGCCATGCTCTGCTATTTATATGCTACAGAGTAGGGATCATTTACTATGGAGGACAATACACTCTATGCAAAGGAAATGTACTAAAGGCATAGCTGTCCTTCAATAAAATGTGGCATTAGGGATTATTATTGGCCTAAAGTACTTCATAGCTCCCCTTTTACATAAACGGTTCCCTTTAAATTCTGAAATTAATGGAATATATAATTGGTAGAAAATGTCAGGAGTTCTAAATCACTACCTATGACATGGGAAAGTGAAGGTACAAAACTACAACTATTAAGGGAAAATGTAACTATCAGAGATGATACCAAAAATGCTGATGCTTTCTTAGTTAAATGTATTTATTTGCTTGAAAGTTTCTAACTAAGTGGTAAGGTATGACTATAATTATATTTATTTCTTTGATGGCTGGCTTCAGGAAAGACTTATGACTTTTCCTATATAACAATGTCAATTAAGAGAAGGAACATAGATACAAAAAAGACCACTAACAGATGCGTTTACTTTTCAATCTGTATTTCCTTTTGCAGAAGGGATCTGTATTTCCAGTCTTACCACAGTTTATCAGGAAGGTAACAAAAAGGCTATAAATTTGCTAGTCATTAAATGGAAAAAAGAAACAATATAATGCATTTTAATTTCATTAATAGCCTACTTTGTGCATGTTAACTAAATCAATTAAGTAAATAACTTAAAACTATTGTTTGCCTTGTTGCCTCACTAACACTGGCACATTGAAGCTGTAATTTGCACAGGAAGAGTAAATGAGCCAAAGTTTACATGAAAGTCACTGGCTGTGAAATTAATCATAACATCACCCAGGACAAGTTGATTTAATTGTGAAAAGAACTAAGGGCAAATATGAGCTATCATAGCAAAGAACTTCATTCATTCCTTCACCTGTAGTAGCCAGACATTTTTGACCTTATGCCTTATAAGAGCTGAAGCTATTGTAAGGGGACATTCCCCAAATTAATTTGAACATTATCATCAAGAATACTATACCGTTTTCCATTTTTCTATGAAAATATTAAAAATGTCAGAATTTAGACTGAGAAAACATGAGATTTCATGAGATTTGGGATTTTAGGCCAGAACACTCATTCAACATAACTTGTTTTTTTCCTGATATTTTCTGTCTGTAAACTGATTATTCACTTTATTTAGTGTTCATTACTTCTAAATTGTTTTAACTTTTCTTGTACATAGATGCACTAAAGTTAATTGCAGTACCATAATGACTAGAAACTACATAACTATCTTGGGTATTCCCAGAATGTCAGGTTCTTTCTAATAACTGTAAATAGGAGTGTCTCACACAGCTGAAGTATATTAATTTTCTTTCATTTTATTCGTCATAAAACTTGCTGATCACTTAAGTAGGACAAAAAACAATGACAGCTCAGGACTAAAATGATGAAAAAGGTATTTACACCAAAGACATTTTAAGTGACAGACTTTTCATAGGTTTTGACTTAGAACTGATGAAGTGTCTTTGACTCAGACTATATTTTAACATTTTTTTCATTTTAGTATTGGGTTGCCACGGCTTTTTGTTTGAATTTGATGCAGTGGCACCAGAAACAGTAGATAAAATATGTTGTGCATAAACATTGCATCTTCTAATCAGTGTCATCATCACCCCTTTCCCATTTTCTACAATGGTTGGGGTGTCACATCAACTGTTGTCATATTTCTTAATTCAGTCCACTCTCCTACCTTCTCTGATGGTCATGCCTGACTATCACAGGGCTTTTTTCACATAATCCAGCCATCTCTTTGTTAGATGTCCTTGTTTCCTCATCTTCTTCTTGTCTCTCCCAAATCTTCTTCTCCAGATTGTATTCTGTTTTATGCCTGAACTATCTTGCTTTGACCTTCTCTGCAATTGGAACTACTTTGGCTTCTGTTCTTGTGTCCTCATTTCTTCATCTACCCCACATTGTGCATCCTACCACTCATTTCAGGCACTTCTTCTCCATCACCTCTAGCTTCTTCAACTGCTCTGCCTTTGCTGTTGAGGTTTCTGGACCATACAGTAATACTAATCTCATCATTGCTTTGTATACCTTACTTGTCAGTTTCTTTTGCATTCTTTTGTCACACACTACCCCTGACAATCTCTGGCAGTTGGCTGCAGTCCCTCTGATTGTAGCTTTGAGCTCTTCATTCAGACATCCTTTCTCCTCAACCACTCCTCCCAGATACTTGAAGCTGTTATCCTTTTCCACTATTTTCCTTTCTGTCTCACAAACATCCTCTAATTACTCATTATTATTACAAGACCAGAATTATACAAGCTCAGTGTAAATTCAAAGAAAGACAACTCATAATAAACCCTAAAAAGACAAAGCTAATGATATTCTCTAATAATAAATCCACAGAACCTCCTACACCACTTCACATACTCTCCTCCAATGGCACTATAACTGAAGTGGTAGATAGCACAAAGTTACTTGGAGTCATACTAGACTACACCCTAAAATATGACAAGCACATAGCCCTTACCATAAAAAAGGTGCATATCAAGCTCGGCTGTCTGTATAGGTCAAGAACATTCCTCACCCCTTGACTAGACAAGCCATAGGTAGAACACACCTTCTGTCCACACTAATGTATGCCTCTCACATCTTCACTAATCTTAAAAAAATCTGAACTGTCCAGACTAGAGATATGCTACCATAAAATAGCTCATTTTGCTGCTGGCCTCCAAACTAGACCTCACCACTGTGCAGCCCTGAAACAACTACACACTGGCTTGAGATAACAAACTTGCTTTCACTTAACCAACTCACAATTGCTCACAACATCTTACATCAATCAGAAGCCTGTCCAGTACTAATGAACCCAGTTTAACCTTACAATGAAACCCCTATGCTCTGCTCATCTACCAAACAACTTCTAAAACTTAAGAAATCCAGCAACACTTTTGGTGACACCTTATTTGCAAATCAAATCACAAACATTTGGAACTGCATTCCCCAACATATACTAAATACCCCTACTACCTCTAAATTCAAGCTCCTTCTTAAAGAACATCTAAACAATAATTGACTCTGTTCCTGTATCACCCCTGGATAACTTTATCTCCCCTCACTCTTCACATTGCCTTAACTGAAACCTCCTACTAAATCTTCTCTTCCACTGACCACTTTTGCATCTGAAACTTTCTCTGCTGAAGGAGCACAGCTTGCATTTATTAAAGATTAGCAAGTATTATAAAATCTGTATATATTGTAACTGAATCAACTTTTTACCAATCTTCTTTAATAATGTTTAATGTCTAACTTTTGTTTTTTGGAAATAATGTTTAACTGTATGTTGAAATAACTGTTGATTATAATTACTGTTTTTATCTAATCTATTTAGTCTGTTACTAATTTTTGTTTTTTTGGGCTTTCCCCCCTGGCCTCCACTGAAAATGGGTTGCTGGCCCAGGTGGACTATCACGGTAAACAAATTTAAAATAAATAAATAAATAAATAAAACTTCTTGAAATGTGACCAGATTTGCCATCTGATTTTAATGGCATATGCATGGATTTGCATTATAGAGGCCTCATTTAATTCTGAAAGGAGACTTTTTCTCTGGTGGTCAATGTCGGACTAGGGCACTCACACAAAAGTAAATGTATAAAACAGCTGTCAGCCCAAACCAGTAAGGATGACAGGAAATTTGTTGATCACATTTTCTTCTTTGTCCTGAGGCACAATGATAGGCTGACCTTTGAGTTGGTTACAATATTTAGGGGGTCGCATGCATAGCTCCATGAATTTCTGGTATGGAGTGCTTTACACTTAACAGGGGAAGAAGATTAAAAAAAATATAGTCAGACTTATTTTTTAAGCTGAGAGCCTTTTAGTCTAGTTTCCTTGATGACTAACAATTTCTCCTCAATCAGAAAAAAAATAAATTGATGCTGTTCATTCAGAAACAATTCTCTGCCAGAAAAAATCTCTTCTTGATAACTTCAATAAATTCCACCAAAACTGAATTAGTCACCTAAACTAAACTTCTTGGTGTTATTATTGATGAACAGCTGAGATTTAATAAACATATCCTTCAAATGACCAGTAAAATTCATCAAAAATGTGGATCATTATAGCGTATAAATCCTTAACTAAATGATAAGTTAGAAAAAATATTGCAACTGCCTACATACTTTTATCTCTTCTCTACACCTCTCCAATTTTCACAAACCTTATCTGTAGTCATTTACATTAACTTGAACAATGCTATACCAAAGTAGCTAAATTTGCAGCTATTCTTGTTGTGTCTTTCGGCTTTTCCCAGTTAGGGGTCGCCACAGCAGAACTCCAGTCCGCTAATGATTGGCAATACATTTTTACATGACGAGTTGTCAGCCCTGACGCACAACCTTCAACAAAGGTACGCCCATTCACGCATGTCTCCACACAGAAGACGCTCTAGCTGAGAATTGAACAGGACAACGTCTTACTGTGAGGCCATATAGAATTCACCACTGTACAACTCTCAAGCATTTAAACTGGTAGAGTTTCCCCATATTCTTGCACACAAACATTAACTACATATAAAATCCTTAACTCTTCAAACAAATACCCTAGTCTTCAGATCATCTCGGTATATTCCCCAAATAGCTGTAATTTGCACAGGAAGAGTAAATGAGCCAAAGTTTACATGAAAGTCACTGGCTGTGAAATTAATCATTACATCACCCAGCACAAGTTGATTTGATTTTGAAAAGAACTAAGGGCAAATATGAGCTATCATAGCAAAGAACTTCATTCCTTCACCTGTAGTAGCCAGACATTTTTGACCTTATGCCTTATAAGAGCTGAAGCTATTGTAAGGGGACATTCCCCAGATTAATTTGAACATTATCATCAAGAATACTATACTGTTTTCCATTTTTCTATGAAAATATTAAAAATGTCAAAATTTAGACTGAGCAAACATGAGATTTCATGAGATTTGGGATTTTAGGCCAGAACACCCATTCAACATAACTTGTTTTTTTCCTTATATTTTCTGTCTGTAAACTGATTATTCACTTTATTTAGTGTTCATTACTTCGAAATTGTTTTAACTTTTCTTGTACATAGATGCACTAAAGTTAATTGCAGTACCATAATGACTAGAAACTACATAACTATGTTGGATATTCCCAGAAATTCAGTTGGCTGCAGTCCCTCTGATTGTAGCTTTGAGCACTTCATTCAGACATCCTTTCTCCTCAACCACTCCTCCCAGATACTTGAAGCTGTTATCCTTTTCCACTATTTTCCTTTCAGTCTCACAAACATCCTCTAATTACTCATTATTATTACAAGACCAGAATTATACAAACTCAGTGTAAATTTCTATTTCTGTTGGGTTTTAAAATAATTAATACTCTTTACTATTACATTAAATAAGCTAATTATGTGGAAGACTTAATGTCTGAAACTTCGAGTTTCCACTTGATGGTAGCATTAGATTTTGGAGATGAACATGGGAGTGAAATAAGTAGGGATAAGAACTATGTTAACATTTCTTTATTTCATAGGTTTCAAGAACAGCTTCATCTTAAACATGGAGTAGATATGTCACTAATTACACTCATATCCTCAGAAGAATGAATGGTGGAGCGGCAATAGCTCCATCTCTGTGTCCTTTCAAAGGTACTTGGCACTGTTGATCATTGTGATCCATAAACTCAAGGCCTTAGATATTAGTAGTCATTAGTTTCTTCAGTTTTCCAGTTACTTATATAAGAGAGCAGACAAGGTCAAATTTATTCCATACAACTAGCAACAATAAGAAAATCAAGACCACTGTTTCAGACCCAAAAGTATTTTATTCTCTAGCGCCTCAGTACAAAACCTTCCAAGAGTTACAAAATTCAGCTAAAAATGTTCTACCTTTTATACAAAAAACACAAACTCAATCAATCAATAATACAATCAAACAATTAAATAAAATACTTCCAATTAACCTCTCCATTCAGTCCCATAGGGACCAAGGTATCATATTTAAGAATAAAGACAGACTCTTTGTATAACAGTTTTTCTTTCAAAAGAATTTCATCATCATTTTCAACAAATACTTGCTCTAAAATATACAACCTTAAAGCATAGAAAATTCACTGCCATGTTCATCTCTAAAATAACATGTTAAAATCTTCGTCTTCCTTTTGATTTTTTATGTCCCTGATATGTTCCATTAACCTCCCTTTAAAACGTATTTTTGTTTCACCAATATAAAAGAAACCACATGGGCATCTTAAGGTCAAATTTATTACGGCCACCAATTTACTAATAAACTTAATAACCTGGATCTGTTTTAGGCTACCCTGTGTTTTTCAGCTGTGCAAAATCAAATTGGGGAGGGGGACTGGAAAAATAAGAAACATTTGGTATGCTGATCATGTCCTACTGGACTCATCCAGTGAAATCCCGCAAATGCAAATCACTACAATTCACTCTGCAATAACTAGAAAGGGAGTATTGCAACACAACGTGATATTCAATGCAGATGAAGCCAAAGTAGTATTATGCTGGAGCAAAAATTGGAGGCTTGACTAGTCTAAGACTTTAGAATTTTGGAATTTGGTTTGGGATACAACTAAGGTGCTTTCTTGTTTTATACACATTAATATCCAGAATAACACCTGACCTACTACAAGCATTTATGCAATATAGTGGTCATGATCAGGCTTGATGTGCAGAATCAAAAACATTTAAAACTCTTAAACAAAAGAAAAAAATCATTAACGCTCTTTTTTCTTTTCACTTCTCTGTGGCAGCACAACATGAAAATGCCCATCTCCACTTATGACAGGCATGCCAGTCTTACCTCACTGAGCAGTTAAGTTGAACATGATTGCTGAAATTTGTTGAAATCTTGCTGACCTACTGTACAGATATTAAAAACTGAGTTTTGACTTTTTACTGCCTACAGGTTCCATCTAGATCCCTGCATACATATGTTTGACTACTTAACTAACTACTAATCGCACAGTAAGCCACAAACATCAAGACCAATGATGCAGTTAACAGATCTCAGAATAAAAAAAAAAAAAAACAAAAACAAAAAAAATACAGGCAATAAATATTAAGCAGCTTTAGAATTTATTTTTCACAGAGACTGGGAGTACTAAGATTTACCACATGCTCAAAACTCAGCTAAAAGTGTGTATGTATTTCTGGAGTTAAGTGCACTTTCGTGACCATTCTCTAAAACCCCAGTCTTGTACCTACTAACTTCTTTCTAGTTTGATATATTTTGTCTCTACAAGACAGCTATTGCATACTAAACATGGATTAGTCTAACTGGAAATGTATGCATTGTAGCTATCCTTCTCCTGAAAAACTACTCCACAGTAAACCACAATGAGCAGAACTGTAAGTGCATATAATGTAAATTAATTATGTGTCTCTTGTAATGTCGTAATGTAACCGTACCTATAATTGTGACCATTTTGTGTAACCATGCTGATGTGATCATATTTTAATAGTTGATCTTGAAGCAAGGTCTGTGGCATGTAAAAAAAGTTGCACTGTCGGATGTAATATGCAAATGGATTATTGTGCAAAACGATGAGTGACCAGCAGTATGATTGCATTAATCAAGCAGTAGTTCTGATGTAAGTCAGCATGGACCACTTAGCATAAGAACCAAAGTGAAGGGTGCAAGATGTACACTGCTGTACTGTTGACTAATCATCATTTCATTAGTGCACATTACAGGATGGGTTTCGTATAATGATTAAGGTCTTTACCTCACAAACACAGGGCACAGGGTTTGATTCTCACCTTGGGTTTTTGGCTAGGTTTGAAATGACCCTTCAGAACAGTTAGCCTAGCATTCACCTATGAAGCTATGAATAATGCATCTCTAGATAAGAGGGAAAAATAAATAGTGATGAGAAGATGAAAACTGGGAGAGAGGGAAGTAAAAGAGAATACCAATAAGCACACAGTATAAGCAGTGAAATAATACTGCATGTCAAGAAACAAAATACCCAAACTCCACAATATGCTGCTCGGGGTTGGTAAAATATTAAACCACTCAAATCAAGAAATCCATGGAGCAGATAGACTCAGAAGCAACTTTAATGAAAACTGATTAATTTAAAAGTAATAAATGAAGTAAGCACTTTTGTTTTATGTCAATCACTTTATGTATTAAGACTTTATCAAATCCTATATCTTATCAAAATCTAGATAGGTCACCTTCACAGTTATAGTCTGGGATTCAAAGACATTCAAGAGTTAAACATCTACATCATTATGCATAACTACACAATGGTTGCATATGTTTCATTGCATAGAGTTGTTTTACAAGCAGAGGCTGTGGTGTATTTTTGAATATTTGGAGGGAATATTCAATAAACATAAACAATTATTAGCTGACTATGTAATACAATATTTTCTTTATTTATTGCAGCCTTTTACTGCCTTGCAAGTAATCTGCTTCTTTTTTCTACCCTTGCCACTTCAGTGCTGTGCATGGATAAACAGTTCTATGAATTAGTACTTTAATAGATATACAACATTTCTCAGGCTGCAGCATTAATTTAGGGGTTAGAATAATGAGGATTTAAAAAAAAAGAATGAGAATATTATTGCTGACAACAATCGTTTCTATTGTTCATATTCTGCTCTGTATCATCCTTCCAGGAGTGTGCATGATTCACACGTAGTGCTTTGCAAAAGTGGTCATTTAGATGAAAAAGTAGGTGCCTGACAGTAGCCAGGAATCAGACCTCTCAGCTGTCTCTACTTTTGAGGAATGTTCTGTAGTTTCAGGCCTGATTTACCCCTGCACCGGATGTCCCTATTTCTGGAGGTATGTCACAATTCTCAGGCTTGATTTACCCCTTCACACAATTTTCTGAATCCTCATCACATGTGAGTTTTGAAGCTGTCAAGGGCACAGAAAACCACATTACATGACCAGAATACTAGTGTGTCTGCATGTTAAGAGCTATGCCTAGGATCAAAGTAGTTAAGCAGGTAGTAGGCCTTATACAGTTTGTGTGGGGAAGAGAGGCCTTAGTAACTGCATAATACTAGTGTGCTGCTAACAAAAGTGACTAAAACAGCCCTGGGTTATTTGACTCACTCACCACATGCTGTATTGTGCAAAATCTCACATAATGTATATGGGTGTCAACAGGTATGCTGATGATGGCACACTGTGGTTTGTAGACATGCTGACATGACAGATGTTGAAACATTTGCCTTTTCATTTTACATAGCATAGACACTACACAGCAAGGATCATCATCTGTAATTGTGGACACTGGACAGGCTGCATCAACTGTTTGAAACACAAAGGTGTTAAGTTATTGTCTGTAGTTTAGTGCAGGAACCATATTATCCTACACATCCTGCATTACAGCATATCCTTCTGCTGTCTGTACCAAAGTACTATAACCTTGGTCTTTGACAGGATGGGAAAAAATTGCTGTCCAGCTTATGTGAGGTCTGTGTGCCTTAAGACACACACATACATAGTGCCAAGTGTATCTCTAACTCTGTATCCACCATGAACAGTCTCAAGTTTCTCTCTTTAAAATAGTTTTTGGAACATTATCAATCAGTCATTTGTTGACAGGGTTAGTCCCACTAGGCTGGTAGCCTCTTTTCAGTGGAAACCCAAATTAGTATTGATATTACTAGGGGAAAGTAGACCAAGGCATCAAACTTTCTGTACTCATTAAGAGAGTGCTTGTTGTGATCCTGGCACAGTGGCAGCAGGGAGAACAGTGCTCAAGGAGATCCAAGATAACCAGTATCACAGATACAAATGCCAGTGCAGTGTTTCAGGCTTTACAGGATTCTGAGGAGCTGTTTTATCTAAAGCAAATATTCAAAACAAAGATGGATGTTATATTACAAGAAAAAACATGAAACCAGTTAGAGTAGAGGAACCAGGCAGCCAAAATAATTCCAAAAAGTTTAATAAAACTGAGCGCTTTTGCCAAGGCACAGCAAAGCTTCTTTACTGTTAAAATAACAATGGTAAAAATCTATTTAAATAACCCTCCATATCAGTGACATTGCAGCAGCTACCAATCAAATAAAGTTATTAATATACATGACCTCATGAATATTTAAATAAACATGAAACCAAAATTAAATACTTCCAAAAATACAAAATATTAAAAGCCTGTCTAAAAAGATTCAGAGTAAACAATGTAAAATACAATTGCACAAAGTTTCAACACTACATAAATAGAGATTTGCTAGTTTAATCCAGGTTTTAAGGTGGCATTTAATCTTAACTGCCAGAGAACTTCTTTGTATTCCAAAAGGCATTCAGTATCAACTCCCATCTCATTATATGATATCCTGTCCACCACAAAAATATTTGTTATATTAAAACACTCTATTGGATGCATAAAGATGGCATAAGTTGACTTTTTGTTTAATATATCCCTCAAGTGTTCATCAATCTGTTCTTTGAGGAATCTATTAGTTTTACCTACATAGAATGCCTGACATGTCATACTGGATGCTAAATATATAACCATTCTATTATTACAATCAGTCCAACCCAGAAAGCAATCACCCTGTCATAATGTGCTATTGTAATATCTGGCCCATTATGAATTTATTTAACATTAGTTTACCGTGAAAGTCCAACTTGGAATGAAGTCAATTTTAGCAGAGGCTCTGGGGAGAAACGCTCCAACACATGCCTTTGTAATGTGGGAGGAAACCAGAGTACTAGAAGAAAACCCACACGAATGCAGGGAGGACATGCAGACTCCGCACAGAAGGAACTCCAGCTGAGAATCAAACTGGAGAACCTCTTGTTGTGAGATGACAACACTACTACTGCACCACTGCACTTGCAGGCCCCACATTTACTCATTCGAGGTCTACACCCAGTTGGCTGAAACCTTTGACTCAATTCCAACAACTTGTTAATGTTTTGGCCCTTTCACGCACCATCTGTGGGAGTCCCCTTAAACAAGTTTTAACTTCAGGAGTGAAAATAATATTCCAAATAGTCTTAACAATTTTTACTAAGGCTGATGCATCCTGGTTGTAAGGAATAACCATAGCACCCATTTTTGTTTGGTTACTACACGTGTAGCTTGTGTAGAAAATATGTTCATGTTTTCCTGCTCATTTTTGTCATAATGGGCAGAAATCTGGTCATCCATGCCTTAACAATTTTATTTTTGATTTTGTTTAAAAAAATTCAAGGGATAGCATCTTTCGTTAAACAGTTTTACTAAAATAACCATCTTCTTCATAAATACAGAATAATGAAAGATAAAAAAGAATTAATATTGGCAAAAGAGTAAGAGATAGAAAAAGAAAGTGATAAGTGTAAAAGAGAAAGAGAAAGGAAATGGATAATGCGAATGCAATAATTATTTCACATTTACATAATTTCTGGTAACCTACAATATAGATATAATGACAATTTTAGAGCTATTTCAGTAAATGTAAAAGTATTAAAAATATAAGTACAAGAATACATATCCTAAAAGTCATCCTAAACTGGTGTAATAAGTGTGAAGTGAATGTAAAAAAAATGGACAATGTAACATTTTTGACACAAGAAGAGAGATTACAAACAAAGAGACTTTAGGGAGGAGATACACTATGGAACCTAGGAAAAGAATTGTGTTTTGGCATAGCTGTACTTTGTAGGAAGTCAATGAAAATACTAAATATAACATTGGTAAGGATGAAAAGATTAACTATTACAGATCTCAGATGGCATAATCAGATATGTAGAATTGTAGCATTGTATACCTATGTTACAAGTAAAGACAATGAAATGGTATTTCTTACAATTCTGGATTATGTAGTAATTAATATGAATATAATATTAACCAGTGATTTTAATTGTGATTTGAGAGGATAAAAGAAGAAGAGAGGAAATAATGTTAAGAAAATGTTTAAAATTATAAAGTGTGTCAATTTAAAGATTTGGAATAATAATTTGTGGACATAAAGTTGAGGTGTATAAAAGACTGAAATATATTGTTTTATTGTATCACAAGGTTTAACTGTAACCTGCTTTTCAGATCATTCAGACATATGGGAATAGGGATATAAGAAAATAAGGAGTATATCAGATTGGAAAAATGAATAAAAAGAATAGATGAGTAATTATGGGATGAAAATGGAAAGAAAATAATTATGCAATTATGGAAAGATCACATTTCTAGTAGAACATGTTATAAAAACTGGCCCAAATGGTTGCTAGCTTTAAAGAAAAATATAAAACTTTTTTTAGAATGGCAGTCAGATATAAGAAAAATGGAAAAAAGCAAATTATAAAATTATGTGTATAAATACTTTAAATAATTTGGAAAGGAGTGATAGAGGATATTACATGCTAGAACAGGGAATTTATTAAAATAACTAAAGATTTATTATTTAATCAAATATATTGCTTACAAGGGAAATCAGAAGAGATATCCACTTATTTGAGTAGCATAGTTAAAAAGAATCCTAGTATAATGAGATAAATGAAAGATGATAGAGGAGAGGTAAGGAACAAATGCTGAATATCATTATAAATTGTGTTAAGAAAATGTTTCAAGATAGAAAATACAAAAAAGGACATGTTAAAAATTAACAGAACTAGTGGGGTGTGGCGAAGATGAGCACTGAGTAACAGCACTTTATCTCTCCTCTGCCTTTTCAGAATATCTATAACAGGATTTTTTTGAATTTATCTATCCTATTTTTTTTTTACATATTTGGAATCTACTAATCATCCCCTAGAATAGTATATAAAATTTCTATAATTTTTATATTTTTTCCTGTCAAAAAGTACTATAGAAAATATTTTGACTCCAGGCTACAGAATGAGCTTTTCCAAAACTACTCTCCAAGAAACAACTATTAAGAAGAAACTTCAGTCACTATTATCTAATATTCAGGAATTGACAACAAAAATTGATAGAATGGATGTAAAACTGGACAGTTTCAAAGAAAATGTTCCCAACAAATGGAAATGTTACATGAAGACCCTAAACAACAAAAAAGACAGATTACAGGAATTGAAACTTCACTGAATGATATGGACACTAGAATTCAAGAAGGTGAGCATAATATAGACTTTCTCTTAAAACAAAATATCCTTTTACAAACAAAAGTTGATGATCTAGAGAATAAATCAAGAAGAAATAATATTAGGGTCTTTGGACTACCTGATAATGTCAAAGAAGGTAATATGGAAAAATTCTTAACTTCTTGGCTTTCTGAGGTATTACAGCTTCCTGAAGCTCTCTCATATGGGATAGAGACAGCCCACAGGTCCTTGACTTCTTCAAAAAAAAAAAAAGGTAAAATCAATTCTACTAAATCTGTTATAGTGAAGTGTCTATCATCACATGATAAGGAGATAGTGCTAAAGACTGCATGGGCTAAATCTCCTATTAAATATAAAGAAAATGTCATACGCTTTGATAATGATTACTCATCTTCTGTAATAGCCAAAAGAATACTTTTCCTGCCAATGCTTAAAGAACTTAAAAAAAGTCCAAATAAAATCTCTCCTATTATTTCTGGCCAGATTAAAAATATTTCTTCAAGGTGGTCAAAAAATATTTGATGACATATAAACTGCCATCACTTTTATCAAAACAAGAAAACTGCTTGATAAAATAGAGGATATGGATTGGGCAAATGCCAGTCTTAAAAGAAATGCTGACAACAGTTCCTGGAAGATCTCTGAACATAAAAAGAAGCTCAAGAATAAGTGATTAATTAAAACATTTTACACTGACTTTCTTTTATTCAAGATTTATTACATAACCCAAAAGTTGGGGAGATAGAAATGGTTCAACAGGTGAGTTTTTATTGTTGAAATCTTTTTTTTTCAATGGTACATAGCTGTTTCAATGACATTTTTTTAGTTTATTATCAGTAAATCTAGTTTACTTTATTAAATGCAGCTTGATAACTATAGCAAGTAAATGCTACTTAGTTTATTATTCTCTAGTTTTATTTGCTGATTGTTATTATAGATGCTCTGTATAACTGGGGAATGAATTCTGTGGTGTCTTGGGGACTAAAACAAGTACGGAGACTTAAAGATGGTAAAATGAGGGTATTTGGTACTGTAGAAATTGTTTTCTTTATTATTTTTGTTACCTTCTCTCTATTTGAAGAGAGACTTTTGATAGATATTATTGCCGTGATGTTACTTTGTTAATAATATTTTTTTTGTTGTCCTGGTAGTGGGGTTCATTGGTGGTTGTGGTGATAGGCATTGGAAATACTTTTTGGTAAACTGATATGACTTGGTTTTGACCTCAGGTGTTTGATTAAAACTGGGACTGTATAAATGTGATGTTAAATGGATGGTTTCTATGTAGTTAATGGTAGAAAGATTCCTTGATTATCGGATTATAGAATAGTTTTAAATTTTGTTAGTATCTGTTGTAGAGAAGTGGAGGGTTTGCTGTTGGTTGATACATCCATGGTGATCTGGTGGTTTGTTGGGTTTGAGATATGGAATTTGTCATGCTTATTGTATTGAATATCAACTCTCCCTCTCTATTTTTTTTGTGTGTTTTGTTTTGTCCTGGAGTGTCCGCAAGGTAATCAGCCGCTTTGGTAGCAAAAAGCTGCTTATGATTTCCCTCCTGAGCCTCATGGATTTGACTTGAAAAACTGATCTGTGATGTAGTCGCACTATGGCTGGTAGATGTGAAGACAGAAAAGAGTGTCATTTCCATGGAGTAGTATACTATACAAACTCCGTGCTGAGGAACTTCACAACACAAAATAATAGCCTGAATAATCAGTCTCTAATGCCATCTACAGGAGAAAAGAAAGACATGCAGTTAAGTGATCTGCATAGCATGACTATACCGATAAAACATTTACTGACGTTTATGAACATTTAGTTCTGATATATTTAAACTCTTGTATTTTTAATACATATATTCATAGCTTGTGTTTACTTAAATAGAGCATTCTCTGCATTATATAACAAACATATAAATGCCTAGTAACATCACTAAAATGCTGTAAAATCATTACATGAGACCTGTACTGAATTTTATATTATTCTTACAGAGGTTAGAATTCAGATTTGGGAATAGTTCTAATGACTCTGTAATAATCCACCTTTTGAAAAAAAAACTGAAATGGATTTTAAATATCTGAATGCAAGTCATTTATTGCACTCAGTGTGGGGTGACCTGAGATACAGCTGTATGCTTTTACAGGATGCAGCAACATTGTCTTCTTTAGGTGATTTTATTTCTGGTATATTAATGAATGTTTTGCTGTATTCTGTGGGAGATAGAGACTGATTGAGGTTAGGAGAGATTTAAAAAAAAGTTAATTTCCTGGAAAAGTTGTCTCTTCCCTTATGGTCACTTCCCAGTCCTGGACCATCCTCTACCAGTTACAAACATATGTTGCATTCCTTCTTAGAAAATATAGAGGAATATGGTAGTTCACTTTTATGGTGGGGAAGCTATTAGTCAGGATTTATTGTGTCTTTGCTCTGAGTTATATGGAGATGGGGTGGTGTTACTAGTTATTGGCTCAATTGACAAATAGATGGGGAAGGTGGACTATAGGCTTGTTGAATGTCCATGTGATTGAATTACCCCTTCAACACTGACTACACACTTAGACTTGTTAAAGAACACCTACCATTTTTGACACTCATTTAGATGCTTTCAGAAAGCATTTAAATAGCAAATTTTGTTCTGTTATATTAAAGTCCTTTCAAAATCATATATATGCTTGGACTCTAGAAGTAAATTTGTTTAACATTATCAGTTTGTGAGAGTAAGTTTATTCTTTTCAGCTCATAATGTTAAGCTATCAGGTGTCAAAACACAGGTCCAGATGTCAGCAAAGGAAACTCTTTCTGTGCTTTATTTCCATCACTATAGAAAAATATACATATGAACATACAAAATTGTGTCTTAGTAGACAAGGAAATAAATTCATGAATGTAAGAATAGACAAGATATTTACTTTTCCTTATACCTGGTTTTAGGAATAGTCCAAGAAATCCTGACTTTACCAGAGTCTCACAGTAAGGATCAAATTCTTCACAGTATAGCTTGCTTATGGACCATTATAGCAATTTAATGCAAGTGAATTAGTTAAGTTTTCTATCTTAGTAGAACCCTTCTTACTTTGGTGGGAGGAAGAAGTTTGGTAATTCATACTTTTTTCAAGCTATAAGTGTCTAAAGACCATACAGATTGAAATTTGTTACCTTTGAATACAACTTAAACATTCCATGTAAAATGAAGGACCATGTGCTTATGTTAATGGAAACTAAATATCCTGAAAACACTTTGGTGTTGGTTCACTGTAGGATGGCTGCATATATATTACATTTTAGCTATTTTAAATAACAATTTTTTTAAACAATCCATGATTTTGTTATGACCTTTATTTTATATTTAAAACATATGGTTGGTCCTTATGATATTTTAAATTTAATCTGATTTACATAAAGAAGAATTTTCACAGTACATCTTTATTATATATATAATTTATGATGACTTGAAGTGATATTAAAAATATATAACATCATAAAATCAAAATGAAACAGTTACATTTGATATGTTTTAGTATGTTTCTTGAATGATTACATAGAAATGTTATGGAAGGATTTTATTTCATAATCTTTCTTTTTTAGTCACATATACTGCCTAATAATGCAAAAGTATGCAACAGCAGATATATTTAGGTGGGGATGAGAAAAGTGTTGTTACTAGTTAGATGGTCAATTTGAGTGACAAATGTCACTCAAATTAGGAGTTTTCTACTCCAGGGGGGTTTAGAGAGTGTTTATGTTATTAGTAAATGTTGTAAATTTCTGTTAATAGTTATTATGATGTTCACTAAGTCTCACAAAATTGAATTTGACATCAACATATCTTATTGAGAAAAAGTTTTATGTGGTTCATATGTAACTTATAATTGTATTCCTTATAGTCAATTTCTATTGTGTTCTAAAACATGGAGAAAAGGGAAAACTCGTCAACAAGTAATATTCAGAAATGTAAACATTTTATGGCATCTTTAAAGTGTATATCATTAAACATTAATGGATTAAATGATCCTAACAAGAGAAGATATTTGAATAAATATCTTAAACTACATAACTCTCAGCTAATATTTCTCTAAGAAACTCATCTATTAAATGAAGATATTACAAAACTGGATACCAAATCTTATAAACTTTTGATTAGCTCTGAGCATACACAAAAAAAGGAGGAGTGGCCATACTATGGAAAAATACATTATCTTTGCCTAAAATAATTGATGCATATAAATATAATAAAGGGGTGTTATCTTCAGTTGTTATAGAATTTAATAACAAAATTTTGACTTTAATAAATATATATTGGATTCCTGGCATTGGACTTACAACAGTAAAACAACATATAGATCATATAGTACAGTTTTCTAAGGACAATATTATTCTTGCTGGAGATTTTAATTGTATCTCAGATATAAAATATTCTACTACTACTAATGGAAAAAGGAAAAATCCAGCAATAGCCACAATATTAAATGAATTCTCGGATTCATATATGCTGAAGGATATCAACAATTTTGCAGATGTTAAATCATTGTTTTATACATTCTACTCACATAGACATAATTCATATTCAAGAATGGATAGGGTGTTTATTTCTAATAACCTATCTGATTCCCTATTAAACTCAAAGGTGATTTCATGTCCTCTTTCAGACCATAATTCCATAACATTTGATTTTATAATAAATTCCACAGTTAATGTTCAAATTAAAATGATACCCCTGTATATAACTAAACTAACTAAAATACTTCACTAATTTTATCTCTACAGAAGTACACAATTTTATTGAACTTAATAACACACAGGGAACTTCTGAAATATTTATCTGGGATGCTCTAAAAGCTTACCTATATGGTAAAATTATTGATTGGTATAAAAAGAAAAGAATCTCATGGGATAAAGAACTCCAAGATATACAATCAAAGCTAGACATTTTAAGACTTGATGTTTTAAGAATTTAGATAAGAAAACTAGAATAAGTGAAATAAATACTCTGAACAATAAGTATTTAGAAATATTAAATCATAAAACTATGATTAATTTGGAGAAATATAAACTTGTAAATATTTCTACAAATCCTAGAATATTCTAGCTAACAAAACTAAAAGGTTAAATAAGTTAAATCAAATTAATGAAATATATTCTCCAACAAAAAGAAAAATGGTTTCTGGTTTATCTAATATATTAAAAGAGTTATATATATAAATGGCATGCAAATATTTATACATTTATATATTGTCTTGAACTTGAATTTGAATTTGATTGACTTTAATTGAATATAATAATGGTGGGCTGAGCCTTTTTGCTTGGTTTTGCTCGCTTTGGCTTGGTAGTATAAACTGACACGCTATTCAATCGTTTTAATTGTTTTATTTAATGTAATTGACTTGGTTAATTGATTAAGTAATTAACCTATCAGCTTATGTAATGAGATTTAAAATGTGTATTTAAGCTTTTTGATGGATATTATTGTTAAAAACCTGAGGAAGTGTGTGGATACATGTGAAAGCACTTGTTTTTAGTATAATAAATATAAGTTTTCATTTCATTGTGGTGGTCTTCTTCTGTTGCTGTTTGTGGATGTTAAAATAGTTTAGAGAATTTTTCTTAAAAATAAATCAGTTCAATATTATAATTAATGATACAGATATATTCAATCATTTATCAATAATAACATAAAGAATAGATTATCAGGTGCACAAATAAAGCTAATAGATAAACAAATATCTTTTAAAGATATACAAGATCAAATTACTAAACTTAAGCAAAATAAAGCTCCACGTAACTATGGTATAATTTCTGAAATCTACAAAATTTTACCTACCAAAGCTTTAACTTTGTTACACACAGTATTCAATATAGCCCAAAATAAAAACATTATACCCCCTTCTTGGAAATATACCTTTATTTCTCCTATAATAAAGCCTGATAAAAACATACAACATGTTCTTCATATAGGCCCATTTCATTGTTAAATACAGACTATAAAATGTTTATGACTATTTATGCTGACAGACTTAAAACAGTTTTTACCTTCTTTGATAGACATGGACCAAACAGGCTTCATAATCAATAGAACTTCCTACGATAACATAAAAAGAACAATAACTTTAATTGAATCAGTGAAAATCTAAAGGAATAATTTAACTCTAATCAGTTTAGATATCAACTGTGCTTTCAACTCAGTTAATTGGGATTATCTTTTCATTTTATTGAAGGAGTTGAATTTTTCTAATAGTTTTATTAATCTTATCACTCAATTATATAATGGAAGTCAAGCCTATATAAAAATTGGTACAAATGTATCCCAGAATATACCTATTGTAAAAGGAACCAGGCAATGTTGCTCTTTATCTCCTCTTTTATTCACATTACTTGTGGAACCTTGGGCAAACTTAATAAGCAATAATAGCAGTATACAAGGTTATAGACTAAACTTCAATGAAACATCAAAAATTCAAATGTTTGCTGATGCTGTATTAATTACTCTTGGTGGTAATAATCCTACTTTACAAGAATTGTTCAAAAACATGGATATATTTCAAAAAAATTCTGGTCTTACTTTTAATAACAGTAAAACCCAAATTATTTTAATTGGTTCAAAAAGTTATAATGTTCAAATGAATATAAAAAATATATACCTTACTCCCCAAAAATAACATATTTAGGTATAACTATAACCAATAATATTAAAGATATTTTACAAATAAATTATAGTAAAAGTATATCAACGCTAGAGAGTTTAATAAGTAAATGGAACAAAATTCTATTCACAATGGAGGATAAAATTTCCATTATAAAGATGCTATTCCTTCCTAAAATTGTGTACATAATACAATTTATATCTATTTCCCCTATAAACTCTTTAATAAAAAAAATAACACACTGTTTAAAAATTTTATGGCATCTAATAAAACCTAGAATTGCATTATCTTATCATATGTATAGTTGGGAAAATGGAGGCATATCTTTACCCAAATTTAGAAATTTACTCAATCTCATCAGTAATTAAGACAATTGTTTATCTTATAGATGGAGAATACTTAGCAGAATGGAATGAGATTATAATTAATCTCAGAATACTAAAAATAAAGTTAATACTCATCTATTAAAACTAGTAAATAATTAATTTATATGGAGTTTAAAGGACTACTTTTCCAATTATTCCACTCAGACATTTAAATCTTCTTATGTAGTTTTAATTCTAAAGGCTTTTAAGAACTATATATCTAGGTTTAAAATGTTTGAGAATTGGTTGTTTTTCATCTTTTCTATTGCCTATACACAAGGGATATTATCTACAGATTATTCTAAAATGTCATTATTCAAACAAAAACATTTAATATTTTGGCATCAAATGATAAAAATGAGGCAAAATCTATTAATGCACTTGTAGAAGAATATCATTTTGATACTCTACCTTGGTTAGAATTGCAAGAATTTAGAAAATATATTCTAGATAAACTAGATTTAATTCCTCAAGTGCTAAGAATCCAATACCCAAACTTATTCAATATTTGATTTTATCTACCCAGCATAATTTCTTAGTTAAAAATAGTATATAATATATTTATAGAACAATTAAACAAGATCTAGATGTATACTCAGATAGCTATTGGAATTCATTTTTCTGTAATCAATAATTTTAATCCTTCAGAGAACGGCAAATTTAATTTTCTTCAGTTGGCCAGAAAAAAAACTACTTCTTCTCTTAAATGGAGAATCTTCACATGGAGATTCTTACATAAATCCTTTCTCACTCCACAAAAAATGAGTAAGATAACTAAAGAAGATATTGTTTCCTGGAGATGTAGCACAAAAATGAATGCTGATTGGAATCATATATTCTATGATTGTCTATTATTAAAGACATTTTGGGAAGAAGTTAATATGTTTTTACAGTCAATATTTGCAGATAATTTTTTTACTCACCAGATCACTTATATTATTCAACACACCAGTTCCAGACTGTATAAAGGAAAACAAATATTCTTTACTCTGGTCTATATTGTCCATTGCCAGGAAAATAAGTACAAAAAACTGGAAGTCTTCATCTATTCCTTCACTTAAAGAATTTAAAGGTCTTCTCTTGGAAATATCTAAGATAGAAATGTTGACTATTAAATCCAAATCTACGAGGAATACAAATTTATATTATCAATGGAAAGATATACATGAACTATTAGTTAAAGAACTAGATTAATGATTAATGCAGTAATCTTTCCTTTCTTCTTTTTTTCTTTATCTTCTATATCTTTTCCTTATATTTTTCTACAAAAATGTTAATATAAATGATTTTATTGTTTGATATATAATGAACATCATTGTATATAGTTCTATGTTAGTATAATTATTATATGAATGTTTTCTATTTTGAAATATTGTACTAAAAATTTTTTTTGTTCAATCTTTTTCAAAATATTTGTTCATTACAATAATGTTTTCAATAAAGCTGTGTTAAAAAAAATAACAGAACTAGAAAATAAAGACTGGAAAAAGAGATTTCTTTATATGAATTAGATAAGGTTTTTGAACAAGTTAATTTACTGTCTGTTTCAGGACCAGATGGAATAGGATACCAATATTATAACAATTTCATTGATTGGTAGAAAAAAAAACACTTCTTAAAAGTTATGAATGAATGGTTAAATGATGTTTTTTTATCTATAAAGATTTATGCAGTGGTATACTTAAATTTGTGTGAAAAAGGAAGATAAAAATAAAACTGAAAATTGGAGACCTATAGTATTGAACAATGCAGGGTATATTATTTTTATGACAGGAATCCTTTGAAATGAGAAAGACTGATGAGCAGAGGGAGAAAACGAAGAATGTCATCAAAAGAATCCAGTGTGACTCCATCAGTGAAAAAGTACTGGGTTCAGAATCAAACTGCCTAGTTTATAACTTGTCTACTTATGAATTAACTGTAGATGAATTGGTTGTTTTACAGAGAGGTTTATTCTTTGTTCCAGCTACTTTGAATAATGTTTGTGAGACAGTCATGGATGTTAAGTTATTTTGCAGAAACATCATGTTGAAATTATTTCCCACCACCACACAGAATACGCACATCTATAAGAAACCTGGTGAATTTGTTCCCTCAGTACACCCCTTGATCAAGGCTTTTTTGAGATCATGCGAGCAAGATTTACATAACAAGTATAATAATAATGCCAGATTTTATAAGAGATTTTATAACCTATCTAAACAAACACATAAAGCTCTGGAATCTCTTCAGAATAACCCTGACATAATGATTTGTACTGCTGATAAAGGGGGTGCAATTGTGTTTATAGACAAAGCAGGTTATATGGACAAGATGTCTAATATGCTATCTGACCATGATACTTATACAAAGATTAATAGTGCAACAATAAGAGATATGATATACAGAGTACATGGAGATTTATTTGACTGTCTCTCGAGCAGATATATTACAAAGGAACTTTATGATTATCTCTTAGTTGTAACTCCCTTGGTTCCTATTATAAAGGGTCTTCCAAAAATACACAAGTCCATGTTAGAGCCTCCTTTAAGACCTATAGTGTTAGGTAAAGACTGGTTAACAGAACCTATATCAATATATGTAGATAATATATTAAAACCTGTTATTGCTGACATGAGCACAATCCTTAGAGATACTCATAGTTTCTTAGTGTCATTATCTGATCATATTGAAGCTGAAACACTACCAGACCATTTTTTATTTATTACATTTGATGATCGCTCTTTGTTTACATGTTTTCCCAACAATGCGGGCATTCAATAAGTAAGTGAATATCTTCAGAAGTATGCAATGTGTTCTTATAGATTTGTAAACACTATATGTATGTTTATTGAGTTAATTTTTGAAAACAATGTGTTCACTTTTAATAATGAGTATTTTTTTACAAAAAACTGGAGTGGCGATGGGTACTCATGTGCTAATTCTTATGCTGACATCATAATGGCACAATGGGAGTCTAGATTTGCCTTATTTAACAACAGATTTAGGAAGTACATATATTATTACAAGTATTTTGTAGATTACATATTTGTCATATTGCAAGGTGACAGAACCAGTCATGATAAATTTTTGACTTACATTGAGTCAACTACCACGTTTTTGAAATTTACCATACAAGCCTCCAGTGAACAGATAAATGCTCTAGATGTTTAACTTATCATTCAAGGATGATATCATTAACATTAGAATATACAGGAAAGACTGTTGGAAAAATAATGTTCTCAATAGGTGAAGTATGCATACAAATAATATTTTTTACAATATTATTAAGTTACAATTTTTCATTCTTTCACATTTAACCAGTAATGATCAGGCTTTAAATACATCTCCTAGGGAGTTAATACACAACTTTGAGGACAGAGGTTACTCTAGAAAAGTTTGTGAAAAACATTTTTATACAATAAGTAATGATAGACAAGATAGAGGGAAACCCTATTTTTCTAAAAGGTAGCAACAAGATAATACTGGACTTGCTTCTGTTCAACCAAAAACATGCAGGATGTTGCTATCCTTTACTTCAGATAATAAAGATATTGTGAATATTATTAATAAAAATTGGCACATTTTATTGGCCAGTGATGACATCTCGATAATTGTAGGCAGTCATCTGAGAATAACCTACAGGAACTGCAAATCTATTAAGAGAATGTTATGTTACCAGAAAGAATACTGTGTCTACAACACCAATCACCTCAGAATGTTAGGCACCTGTAGACATTGTAGCATGGCTAACAATTATGTGTTTACACATCCAACCACTGGGAAAGAATATAGAGTCCAGTACTATGCAGATTGTTCAACTAGTGAGTTGGTTTAGTTAGCATATTGCACATTTTGCCCTAGATTCTATATTGGCAAAATGAATAGGACCCTCAGAGAGAGAGTTAGAGAACATACATATAAGATTAATAAGAAGGATGAAACTATTGCCACAGAGAAATATGTGACTGATGCTGGTTCTCACATTCTTTTAAATTTTTGGTACTTAGAATATTAAACAAAAAGTAGTAGAATGGGTGATATAAAAAACAAAATGGAGAAATTAGAATTAATGTGGATAATTAAATTACAAGATGATAAATTACATGGCCTTAATGATAGTGTCTCCCTTAAACTGTTTCTAAAAGACAGACCACTTATTCATTAAACTTGTTTTCATCTCATTTTGCTATTTTATTATTTTAGTTATGAACAACACTTTGACCTATGACTAAATGGAATGGATTTAATATTTTCACATTTTTTGAGTGGTTATGCTGATTGATATGTATCATTATTTGTGTTATTATGTTTATTCTTAGTTTATGTGTATACTTACTGATTTGTCTGCCTGTTTTTAGGTTTATATTTCTTGTTTTAATAATGGCTAGCTGTTAGTTTTATGTGGTTAGTGATTTGATCTGAGCCATATTTATATACATTTTTATACATAGCTCCTGCAAGGACTTTTCTTTTTATTGCCATATCTATTAGAGCCTTTGAGGATTTATTGATTCATTAAATGTAAGATTAATTTATACTTGATATGTTTTTGTAATGTTTTTTACAGTTACTTATTCTTTAGTATCCTAGTTTTTATCGTATTGTAGGTATACCCATTGTTTTTATGATTCATAGTTTTGTTTCTTTGGGTGTATTTTCAATATATTTATAGCTTCATTTGCTATTTTAATGTATTTATTAAGAGGGAATCTGCTATAAGCCACTGTCAGTGTACTTATTCAGCCCTCTAACAATTGGTTTAGAAGAGCATACTGTAGCGTATCTAGGCCTCCCAGGTTTCAGAATTCTCTGGTGAATCCCATGCAACATCATTGCTAAGTCCATCTTGACAATCTGGAGATCTTTCACAAAACCACTTTTTACTGAAAGGACAGGCAACAGTTCCCTTCAACATGAGATCATTGGTTTATTTACTACCTTTTCTTTTCCTTTTGTAAGTTGACCTTACATATCATTTACCTTTGACTTTTCAGTGTTAATTTTTATATTCCTTTCATCATTTTTTCAGCTTCTTTATCCCATATTTGTTCTTTTTGTTGCTACTTAATTAAACTATAAAAACGTTTATCTTATTGTTTATGCGGACTTACTATATTTCTGTTTTAGGGTCTTTGCTGTTTTGCACATCTACCATTTTCATCATTCGCTAACAATCCCAAGAGTTGTTATCAGCCTGTGGTCAAGTCATGGTCCTCATTAAATATGACATTTTCTGCTAGTGAGTCATCAGTCATCAGTCTAAGACAAAATTATGTGATTCATTGACGAGTCTGAATGGAGAGATGAAAAGTCAGCAAGCAAAGGAAAGTAGTAGTGCTGAAATTGAAATCATCCTCAAGTCTTGGGGAGTACCTTCGTGAAATAGACTCTGCTTTTAAAAAAATCTCACCAAGGTGACACTGATATATATATATATATATATATATATATATATATATATATATATATATATATATATATATACTGTGTTTATATAGCATATACCATGGACAGAAGTAGGTAAAAAATTAAAAGAGATAGGTGGGTGCACAAGATCCATGATAAGAAAGTGCCCAATCCTGGTAGGTGCACTGGTTCCAGGATTGGAAAAAATGACAGTATAGAATCCTCAAGATATGGAAACATTCCTACAATGGGGCTAGGCCCAGGGGGAGGATGCCCCCCTGTTGTAGAAGGAAGTAGAAATCCACAAAAAACACAAAAACTGATAAGCCAAGGAAGAGTCATAAAGATGATAGAGTGGACTATTGAGGATAAGAAAGAAACTATGTATTGTTAGTATTATGCAAAAAGCCCAGAATTTCCAGACACAAGATATACAAAACAATTAAGAGAGAAATTAGGGGAACAAAAATACTTTCACAAGAAAAACGGTCAGAAGCTTCAAATGAAAATTTGCATTCATTAATACAACAGATTTGTGAAAAACAGTATATAGATCAAGAAACTTTGATCTGTTTGGAAAAGGAAGCATCTGGGGAAGTATGAAAATATAAACAACAAAACCTAGAGATATTTGAAAAGTATAAAAAAGAAATATGGAGATGGGAAAGAGAGATTTGATATGGTACAATATTTATGCAAAGGAGAAAGCCAAATTAATCAATATAAAGAAGGCAGCCCCAAAGATATTTGAAGAGAAATACAGGCAAAGGCATCCAGATATGGAAAATTTACCATTAAAAATAATATCACAAAGATGGAATGTAGAAAAGAAGATTAGCAAAGTAGAAGCTAAAAAAATAGAAGTTAAAGTTATGGAATGCCTGTGAAGTGAAGGATTTGGTGTAGAAGGTCTAACACAGGTTACATTACAGCGAGATGGAGTGAGTCCACAAAGTAAGGAGAAGCAGGAAGATCAGGAGACATCTGAAGAAGAAATATGAACATGGAAAAGAAAAAGAGATTTAATATGGTGTAATATTTATGCAAAGGAGAAAGCAAAACTAACCAATACGAAAAGAGCAGCAACAAAGATATCTGAAGAGAAATACAGGCAAAGGAATCTGAACATGGAAAACTTTACAATACAAAAAATAAAAAGACAAAGAGGAAAAGTAGAAGATGAGATTAGTAATGCAGAAGTTATAGAAATAGAAACTGAGGTTATGGAGTACCTGCAACGTGAAGGATTCAGTGTAAAAATTGAATGCAGAAAGCACCATAACAGGATAGAGCAATGGATATCCAAATTAAGGGGAAACCAGTGAAACAGGAAGCAATTGGTCAGGTGCCATATCAAGATATTTTAGCGCCTTCCACAAGAAACCAGTATAAACATTCACTTGAAGCTAGACACCAAGGAAAGGAAGAGGAAACTCTGATGCAGTCAATGTTGAGGAGTGATAGGCCTTTGAGTTCTCATATGACAGAGCAACGGATGGCACAGGATGAAATTGAAGAGAAGGTGTCACAGGAAGATGCTATAGAACTTTCTATAGAATGCCCACAGGAAATGGAAAACAAGGGATGTGCCCTCAGTTTGGAAGAAAATGAGCTAAGAGAAGAGTTGCTTGATTTACTAAACATGGATAGATATATTAAGATCAATGAGAGAACTAGACTGCAGAAGGTCAATAAAACCCAAAAAGTCAGAAGTTTGATAAAACAAATGAATGCAGTAATTAATACTGTCCACAGAGATCCATGCAATATAACAGAAGTAAACAGAATACTGTGCTGCTAAATTAATAACTGATAAAGTTCTACCACAAGAACACAGGATAGTGAGGGAAAGGAAGGGGAAAAATTGAATGCCATCATAGAAGTATTGAATAAAGAAAACTATAAAGCAATTAAGACAAGACGTGTCACTGTTAGAAGACTATAGAAGAGGGAATAGATCAACAACAATACTAAGAAAGATAGATGTGATAAAAGCAATGCACAGTATTACAACAGACCAGGATCTATCATGCACTATCCCAAATTTCAGTACAGGTGGAAAAACCTAGATGATAGACAGATAAATATATAGGAAAAGTACAAAATAAGCAATTTATTGATGACCCAAAAAAGTTTTATAGAGAACTGGGAAACAAGGTAAAAGGAATTGAAAGGCTGCCAAAAAAGTTGAAATAGATACATTTTGGAAAAGTATCTAAGAAGATCCTGTGGAACATAACAAAGATGCTAAATGGATAGAAGAAGTAATAGAAAGAATAAGAAGTTTAAAGGTGCAGGATATGAAATGGGATGAAGTAACAGCCAGACAGATTGAAACAAAGTTAAGAAAAGCCTCTAATTGGAAAACCCCAGGCCCAGATGCAATGCCTAACTTTTGGTTAAAAGTATTAACATCTTTGCATGAAGGTTTAGTCATGAGTAAGAAATATTTATATGCACACCCTGAACAGACACCGACCTGGCTAACAAAAGGCAAAACAATGCTCCTAATTAAGAGTGAACCTGCAAGCTACCCTAAAAATTATAGACCATTAACACCTTCCAACAACATATTAACTATACATGGGAATTGATGCTGATAGTGTTTATAGTAATTTAGAAGTAAACTCAGTTATGGCAGTAGAACAAAATGGCAATAAAAGAAAGTCATATGGAACAAAGGATCATTTGTTGTTAAAGTCATACTGGAGAACTGTAAAAAGGGGAAGAATTTAAGTATGGCATGGATTGACTATAAAAAGCATTTTATAGTATCACACATTCATGGATAAAAGAGTGCTTAAAAATGTATAAGATACACCCTACACTGTTCGACTACATTGCAGTGACCGTGAAACAGTGGCAGACCACTTTGCAATTAAGCCATGATAAAGGACAGATTATCATCCCAGGGATAAAAATTCAAAGGAGGATATTCCAAGGTGACTCTCTGTCACTGCTGCTATTCTGCCTTGCCATTAACCCATTAAGCTGTTTACTTAATAGCTTAGGCCATGGCTACAATTTGGCTCCTAGAAAACAACAAAGTAAAGAATTCTCATCTTCTCTTTGTCGATGATTTAAAACTGTATAGCTCATCAGATGAGGAACTGAAAGCACAGCTGCAGGTTGTCAAAACTTTTTCAGATGATATAAGAATGTCATTTGGTCTTGATAAGTGTGCAAAAGCAACCTTTAAAGCAGGAAAACATCAGTTTGGGACAAGAATGTGGTGTAAAGGAACTTAAGCAAGAAGGAATGTATAAATATTTGGGAATTGATGAAGAATCAACAATAAAACATGAGCAAATGTGAATAAAACTTAGTAAGGAATACTTTAGAAGATTTAAATTAATTCTGAAAACAGGGCTGACATCTAGGAACAAAATCCAAGCTAGAAATCAGTTTGCTCTTCCTGTCCTAGCTTACAGTTTTGGAGTGATTGAGTGGCCCCAAAATGTGTTGGATAGATTAGATATGAAAATAAGAAGGATGCTTTATGCTCACACAATGATTTATAAAAATCAATGTATACCAAGATTATATATTCCCTGTTCTGAAGGAGGGATGGGCCTCTTTGAAATTGATTACACGTATAGATCTGCAATCATGGGACTCCACACATATTTGCTGACCTCATAAGACCCAGACGTAGTAAAAGTTTTGAAACATGAGGAAAATAAATCTAAGGTGACTTGTCTGCTTAATCTAGCAGAAGAATATCAGCATCAAGCAGGAATGGAAATCAAGCCAGAAGTAATTAAAAATCAGGCAGCAACTGAATGTGCCAAAAAACAAAAGAAAGAATATAAGGTGAAGGACCAGATGAGAAGGCAAGAAATGTGGAAAATGAATATAGTTGCAAGTATAGAAATCTTCTGGAAGAACCTCATGTTGATCAGGATCGAATGCAGGAATGGTTAAGGAGAGGCAAATTCAAACCAAGAGATGAAAAGTTAATATTGGCAGCCCAAAATAGTTGGCTGCATACACGTTGGTTTACAAAGTCCATTGAACATGTGGGAGAACCAGACAAATGTAGGTTTTGTAAAACCGAATTGGAAACAGCTGCACACCTCATTGCTGGGTGTGACATACTAATGGCAGAAAGACTGTATACTGAAAGATATAATCATGTGGTAAGACTATTGCACTGGGGATTGTGCAAACATTATGGTATTGAAATGGCTGAAAAACACTGGAAACATAAGCCACAAAGCATCATAGAAAATGAAGAAGTCTACATCATATGGGATCATCCACTACCAACAGTTCAAAAGATGGATGGTAGAAAACCAGATATAGTGGTCCAAGAAAAGAAGACAAAAGTAGCATTGATCATTGAAATTGCCACACCCAGTGACTACAGTGTCTTGTGTACAGAGAGACATAAAGTCATAAAATATCAGGATTTACAGGCAGAAACAAGAGCAATGTGGAAGAACGATACCCAGACAGTTCAAATATTAGTAGGAGCAATGGTTCTTATAAAAAAGAATCTACAATTGTATTTAAATATGCTACCAATACATGGAACTCCATATGACTTGCAGATGGAGTCATTACTGGGCACATTGCTGGTGCTGCGACGAGCACTTTTGGCTGACATCAAAGATTGAAACAATAATAATTTCATGAACTTTAATCATACCTTGACTTAGGAATGGGGTCCATTCCCATCATGGTATTAGAAACCCAAAAGATTTGGAGAAATTAAAAGAGGCAGCTTTTAGGAATTCCCCTAACTCTCTGATAACAGCTTCTGTTGAAAACAGTGTAGATGGTAGATTACTTGCCCAATGTTTTGAATACAAACCTTCTGCAGTTGTCAACAGTGCCATGAAAACATTCATCTAAACCACAGCAAACTACCCTCTGATAAATGACTGTTTTGGATTCCAGGATCAGAGCAAAGATGGGGTGTCAAGAGTTTGACAGCAAGCACAATTAGCATTTAACATCCATTCGTATAACATTTCTTGCTTGTTATTTGTATTTTATTTTCTCCTGTACATATCATAGACAAAGGCAACATGATATCTAGCTTGCCAAGCCTTCTGAGATCTCTTGCATATTTTACTTATTGAGTTAAGCTGAGAACCATTGATAAAAAAATTGAGAAAAAATTATTTATTATGCTGACCTAGTGAAGAGGTCAAAGTGCTGTAGCTGTTAGCTGCAAAGTGTCCAGAATGGAAAACATTTTAAAACTAAGTCCTGAGGGTTACTTCACTCTATATTATTGCCACGTTTATGTCATGGTTAAGTGACTTTTTCACATGTGGACTGAATTACATGGGAAAGTTTCATCACACTGGTGGTAAATACATAAAGCTCCAGACAATAAAGTAATCTAAAGATTTGAGTTCCAATCCTTTTCAATGGATATATATCCTGCCCATAACTCTAACTAAAACCTTCAGGGAGACTCAAGAATCTGGCAAAATAAAAGGCTATTAAAAGGAAACTGAAATGGTTTTGCTACTCTGAAATTGTTCAATCTTTTACTGTTACCACAGGGAATGGAAGAATAAACAGTATTCATCTACCACTGGTCCAGTATGAGTTAAGTTTTATTCTGCTTCAGACCCAGTTAGTATGAGCTCCTAAGCAACGACAGTCCTATGAGGAAAAAACTCACACTTTCTAGCTTTATTAACCAAGAAGAAAGTTGGTGCTGTGCTTCACTTCATCTTAAAATCCATTTAAGTTTTTAATATTATAAGAACAATTATCATTTTTTAAATGCAATGTGAAAATTCCATACTGCAATAAACTATTTACAGTTTGCATTTACAGATAATATGTGATATCAGATATGTAGCTTATAAAAATAATTTGCTGGACACCCACTTTTCAGTACCCACTATGTTGATGACCAAGGTTTGAAAGTTAATTCAGATTGTGTTTAATCAGCTTGATGGTACTTGGTAATGGGGAAGAAATATTTAAACATGTGAGGAATGATCCTTCTGTCATGCAGAGCAGAATGTTTAAGTTTTGTTGATGACTTCTGTTCAGCTGGACAGCAAAGGATGTAATGCACTGCATTTTGGTTTGTCGTCTGGACCCTAACTCACATAGTTATATGCTGCTATAGAAAAATGAATGGCATAAGAGCATGCAGAAAAGACAGAAAGTTATAGGTAACTGAAATTATTTGTATAATTTTGTGTAGACATCTGTTACTTTGCAAAATATCGGCCATGGATTATACAGTAAAAGAGATTTTTCTCTCTCTTTTTTTCTCTCTCTCTCCCTTTATGAATGAGGCAGAATATGTGGGTAGTGACTCTTGGAGGAAGCAGGCATTTCTTCCTTTTAGAGCAGAAGCAAGGCTGGAAAACTACCATGATTCCTTATGAAACTTCCGTAGAAAAAAAAAAATATTAAATTGCTACTTATTTGCAGCTGCTATTTCTGAATGTACTTTTATAAATGAGGTATTATTATTACTGTATCTACAAGAGAACAAATACTACAGCAAAAGGAAACTATAGCACTTCATTTAACTACAGAACTTAGAATATATAGAAACTATTGCATACAAAATGTGTTACAGTTAACCGCATACAGTATTAAAATGAAGACTAATGAACATCAGAATACCTAGCAAGATGCAACAAACACACACACACACACACACACACACACACACACACACACACACACACACACACACACACACACACACACACACACTCACGAATGCACTCAGAGTCAATGAATATTATACACAGTTTTTTGAGGTACCTTCTGTCAGAGTGTGTGTGTGTGTGTGTGTGTGTGTGTGTGTGTGTGTGTGTGTGTGTGTGTGTGTGTATGCTCATGCACATGGTGGGGAAATGAAAGGAATACGTATGCAGAGGTAAAAAGATATGTAGCAAGAGCAGCAGAAAAGTATGGGCTACAAGATAGGTTATGGACAGGTAGAGATTGGGTGGCCTGTACATTGCCACTCTGATGGGAGAATGAATGTTCTCCAGCAGGGTGTTAATATACAGGTAATGTCCACTGAAAAGCAAGTCCGTCACTTCACTGCAACTTATTAAGGTACCATGAAGCTCAAACTGTAATGAAGCTAAAGACTGCCATCATTTTACACTTTCTAAGCAGAACTTTTGCTGTTAAGTGATTATAAAATTAAAAGAAACACTTAAAAAAGAAGAAAAGAAAGAAAGAAAGAAACGTGTGTGTGTTTATGATTTTGTCTGCGTGTGTGACTGTATGTGTGCTTGTGTGCATGAAAGCAGAAGTGTGTTTATGTGTGAGAGAGAGAGAGAGATTGATCAAGCAGTGGCAGCAGCAGTTAAGAGGTATGAAAACCTCTCAACCTCTTATCTCAAATCTGGATAAAGACTAAAATAAACTAACCTAACCAGCAAATGTAAATAAATAAATAAGGTATGGGTGTTATAATATTAATTTCAACAGTTATATTACAGTCTGATATACAGGTGTATTTCTTTACTGTTCAGCAAGACACACTGTTGGTACATTTTCAACACAAGCAGCTTTGCAAATACATTTTCGCCACAAGTATCTGTACAAACCAGTCTGATATACAAATGACATATAATTCTTTACTAAACTCCAGCTAACTATGTTAGAATATGTTACACATCTACTGCCTTACTTCTCTTGGTATAGCTAGCAACACCTTACATCATCACATTTCTCCCCCCTTTGAAGACTCAAGCTAGTTTTTCAAGTGACCCTTGAGAAACATGGCTAAAGAGACATGAGCCTGTCTGGGAACCCATTCACAGAGGATACTGGAAGAGAAGAGGTTAATCCCAGAGATATTTTAGGGGTTATGAGGATTCAGGATGTCATATTCTTTGGTTGTTCGTGGGTCCCACATACCATGCATGATATTTTATTGGTGTTAATTTCCTGACTTATGGAGGATCAGTTCATTTGCACACATGATTATGTTAGGCAGAGCTACTTCATAATTCTGATACAGGCTGAGATGAGGACTGGGCTGACCAATGAGCACTGAGAGAATCTGATTTTCAGGAACTCTGAGACATGATGCCTGAAGAATCTCTAAAACCTGTCTGAAAGATAACTTTGACTCTATTTCATTAACTCACCCCCAAAGTCCATCTGCTTTAGTTTCACAATAGTTCATGCTTGGTCAGCTCAAATGCATCCCTTTTATCAGTATAGAAGGCAGCAGTTAGGAGACTTTTTCTAATGTTTGAGGGGAAGGAATTTGTAGTGCAATATACTGCAGAAAGAGCATTATATTGTTTCCTAAAGCCATACTGTGCTTCCAGCAGTAAGCTGTATTTACTGACATGACCAAGTATTTGATTATAAATGATCTTTCAGAGGATTTTGGTGAGTGGGTTCAGATCTGCAGTGGCTTAAAATTCTTATAGATTGGTACAGAAAGAAACATTAGACAAGGAGACTATTATGGGGAGAATAAACTGCAGGTGAACTATGGAAGTAGTAAGAGCTAATTTATGGATATGTGTCAGGGGGTTACACAAGAATGGGATCCGCCATTTTAAGAAATATGGATCTTTTTGTGGAGATGTCAGTTTACCATTCACGCAGAAGCTTTTTTTTTAAATTGTATTGGTGGTAATTGCTAGAAAGTAGAAAGGGTACCAGGAATAAGAAGGAAACATTGTGGTGAGCTAGCCACAGACATTTGCCTTGATGGGAAGGAGCACTCTGACTTTCAGGGTTAAAAGACTCAGCAATATCTTTAATCTTCTTTACCAGTAAATTGTTAGCTTGAATGACCTACCTGCCCGGATGTCTACCTGCCAGTTATTCATTACACACACCTTTAAGTCTTTAAGAGTCTTCCAAAAGCATTGTGGGTGATTAGCAAAATCAGCTTTCTGATCGCTCAAGAATATAGTTTTTTGTTTGTTTGTTTGTTTTTTTTTTTTTTCCATTAGCAGCAATATGGCAGTTGCTCCCCAACTCCAGGAATTGTTGTAGTTACTCAAGTTCCTTGGCTATTTTCCACACTGGTATCAGGCCATTTTCCTTTAGATCAGTGGTCAGCCAATGATTTTAGTTACATATCAATTACCCTTAAGTTTACAATTTTTTTGTGGGAATAACCTGCTCTTTATGGGGAATGGATGAAGAAACAAATAAAACAGCAGACTGATGTGCCTGTTTCACTGAATAAAGTCTGTCAGTCAGCATCACCTAATTCTATAAGGAAAGAGGCTTCCATTCTTTCAGGAATGTCAGAAGAGTAGGAATTATCTTTCTTAAAGGTAAAGGACCAAGTGGAGATTACAGGGCATTTATCACATATTTTGGTAGGAGAATACTGGCATAGTGCACAAGCATTATCTGTTGCCAATCACAGTCTAAAAGGGTGTTGATGCCAGTAGGATTTGGCTTTGAGCAAGCTGGATTAGGTTTTGGAGTAAAAGGAGATGAGTAAATTAATTGCCAGCTGAGATTAAAGTTCCTTATGTATAAGGTTGTTCTTGTAAAAGTACTTAAGAATATCTAAGAAGCTGAAGGGGAGTGGTGCATATTCTCTCAAGAAGCAGGTGGACTAGAAGCCATTTTGGAAGTACTTACCTATTGCATCCTTCCTCAAGACAGGTTTAGTTACAGTAACATAATTGACACTTACCAATAATAAAACAGATCCCCTACCATATTTCCTGATCTGTTATATTGGAATAACAGATACTTCTGTTTTGCAAGGTAGATGGATGTAGAATATTTTATTATATGTAGGACCATTTTTGGGTCTTTAGGCCTAGATCAAGCTGTGAATCTAGACATAGCTGTATGTGAGAGGGTGGTAAACTGAGGAATTACAGTGAGTAAACAAAGTGGGATTTAATGGGCTGTCATTCTAGGTTTGGAGAAACAGTAATGCTGACAAATGTTTTCTTTACTTAGTGGCATCTCAGGTATTGGGTGCTTACACAAAAGATGAGCCCAAATAAATATATATTTCATTGAAATCCAAAGCACATCTTTTTAACCAGGGAACACACTATTCAGGAGGGCCAGACACTATTCAGAGGAGCTCACAAGACCCAAATGTAGAGAAAGTTTTGAAACATGAGGAGAATAAATCTAAAATGAGTTCCTTGCTTAATCTAGCAGAAGCATATCGGCATCAAGCAGGAATGGAAATCAAACCAGAAGTAGTTAAAGTCAGGCAGCAACTGAATGTTGCAAAAAACAAACGGAAGAATGTAAGATGAAGGATCAGATGAGAAGGTAAGAAATGTGGAAAATGCATAAATATAGTTGCAACTACAGAAAACTCTTGGAAGAACGTCGTGTTGATCAGTATTGAATGCAGGAATGGTTAAGGAGAGGCAAATTCAAACCAAAAGATGAAAGGTTAATATTGGCAGCCCAAGATAGTGGGCTACATACACATTGTCTTACAAAGTCCATTGAACACGTGGGAGAAACAGATAAATGTAGGTTTTGTAAAACAGAATTGGAAAAAGTCGCATACCTTGTTGCTGGTTGTGACATACTAATGGCAGAAGGACTGTATACTGAAAGGCATAATAATGTGGCAAGACTTTTGCACTGGGGATTGGGCAAACATTATGGTATTAAAGCGGCTGAAAAACTCTGGAAACATGAGCCACAAAGCATCATAGAAAATGATGAAGTCTACATCACATGGATCACCCATTACCCAGTGCAAAAGATAGATGCGAGAAAACCAGATATAGTGGTCCATGAAAAGAAGACAAAACTAGCATTGATCATTGAAATTGCTACACCCAGTGACTACAGTGTCTTGCATACAGAGATACACAAATTTATAAAATATCAGAATTTGCAGGCAGAAACGAGAGCAGTGTGGAAGAAAGAAACCCAGGCAGTTCCAATAGTAGCAGGAGCAACAAGTCTTATAAAAAAGAATCTACAATCATACTTAGATATGTTACCAATCCATGTAACTCCATATAAATTGCAGAAGGAGTCATTACTGGGCACATTGCAGGTGCTACAAAGAGCACTTCTGGCTGACATCAAAGATTGAAACAATACTAATTTCATGAACTTTAAGCGTACTTTGACTTAGGAATGGGGTCCTTTCCCATAATGGTATTAGAAACCCAAAAGACTTGGAGAAATTAAAACAGAGGGTCAGTTAAATAACATAGACAAAGTTAATGTTAACTTTGGTCATGCTTTAGTTAGTCTTACAATAATGCATATACTAGCTAGGGAGTAAATAGTACAAGCAAATCAAGCTGTCCTACTGTAGCAACCCTTTGTATCCCTGGCTCATTTTTCTATCAGTCAATATAATGATGTGATTATAAAACTAAATTGCTAAATTGGATTAGTCTTTGAAGGGGGAAATTCCATAAACCCAGCCAAAAACAATTATTAAAGAAAAATACCAGGATCTTTTGCAAGGGTAGAACAGTTCATATGCAGATTTCAACAGTGATACTGATCTTGCTACACAAAAAGATGCCATTTTGTTATGAAGTCCTCCCTTGAGATTCGAAAATAAGCAAATATGCTATAGGGTATCCCTCTTAGCAGTATAGGCACTGAAACAGACAGTGGCAGGTGGAGCTAATGTTTATGCTAGATGGATGTGTCTGATTTGATGGCACATCTGTTTAAGTAAGTGTGGGGGAATGGGCTCAGAAAATAAAATTATAGAAAGTTAAAGCTGAAGAATCATTGTAGCTTCCAACTTAGTAACGCTAGCAAAGCATTACAATGATTTCATCTCCGTAGCCTCTGTGGCATTATAATGATTTCAGCTCCATAGCCTCTGTAACATTACAATAATTTCATCTCCATAGCCTCTGTAGCATTCAATGATTTCATCTCCATAGCCTCTGTAGCATTACAATGATTTCGTCACCATAGCCTCTGTGGCATTACAGTGATTTCATCTCCATAGCCTCTTTAGCATTACAATGATTGCAGGTCCATAGCCTCTGTGGAATCATAATGATTTCAGCTCCATAGCTTCTGTGGCATTACAATGATTTCAGCCTCAAGGCCTCTGCAGCTTTACAAGAATTCCTGTATTTTATGGTTTGAGATAAACAGTAATGCAAATCAGTATAATTATATTATATTTAAACTGTGAGATATGTAGGTAAGAAAGACCAGAGGAAAAAAGGAAAAAAAAGCTAATTTATTTTTTTTTATTTTTATTTAACAGTTAACACAAGTGTCCCTCACACACACACTTCATCAGTCAGTCATCAGTTAATAGTTAAGAGTGACTTTTGTCAGAGTCACACATTGGACAAATGGAGATAGAAGGAGTTAAACCCTGTACCATTTTTGACTCATGGCTCATTTAAATTCGTTGCTGACTCTAAGAGATATATTCTGTCTGTAACACATATATTCTCTGAGTGTGTTCGGGAATGCAAGCTCTGGTCATATCCTTATACACAGCAATATTAATTGCCTAAACTTAATCAAACTGGCAATTGCTTAAAACTTAAGAACACAGATGCTAGAGTTTAGAGAATGCAGTTTAGAAGGAACAAAGTTTAGGACTAATGGTTTTTTCAACTGCACCAGAAAAAACTTCCTCATACATTGTTCTAAAACTGTTCAGGTGTAACTGCAAAGTTCTTATTTTTTCATTCTTTTAGTAAGTTTTTTTTTTTTTTGATAATAGTTTTCAATAGTTAATTTCATAATGTAATTAAAGGCAACATCAAAAAATAAACATTACATTACATGGTTGAAAAACATTATCCAATGCATTTTCCATGACAGAATGCTTATCCGTTAATGTGCATGATAAATGCTCTTAACAGTTACATTCTTAATGCTACATTATAATAATAGTATGCCACAATATAGTAATAGTTGTGCCTAATGCCACAATAACATGGAGAACTAGTATTGTAGAAGTGTAGAGAACTAGCTCTGACACTTTCCATGCTCTTCCCAGAAATGTAACTGGAAATGAATGGCGGTACATGTGTAACACTTTTTTAGTAAAACTGAGGCTACTTTACATGGGAATAGTAATGATTTAAATATATGACATTGATACAGAATAATTACTCAGATTGTATTCCTGCTAATCCAGGGTTCATTTGTTTTCTTCAGGTTTCTTCGAGAGTCATCTTCATCTTATCTTTATTCACATTTAAATTTTAATCACTTTTAATCACCTTAAAAATTATAACTTTATTTCTTACCATCAAAGTCTTTAGCACATTGTTATGTGCTGTCTTTACTTGCGAAAGCTTCTCACACTGATCTTGAACTGGTATGATTGGTACACCACTGGCAAGAGTAACTAATAAAAAGACCCACCAGACCAGCTAATAACAAGATCGAGGCTAGGTGAGAGACTAGACAGTGTGACTTGTGATCAAGCCCCCTTCCTCCAGTCCAAAGTAGGAAAGTAACAAAAAGGCTCACTAGTGCATGGGCCGGGAGACTCGAGATGTGATACAGACTGCTGTGTGTGAGAGATTGTAAGTAAAATGCAAGCCATACGAGTGATGACTGTGGCAGACTTTACATACAGCACTTTATCTATCTTTCTCTACACTATACTTATTGTTTTCATTACTTAATTTTTTTCCGTTATCTGGAGCCAGTATTTTTTAATGTATGTTATAATGGACATGTGCAATACCATCAGAAATTATTAATGGTGTCTGATTTATTTAATAATTGATAACCTGTCATTGATGATTTTCTTCTATGACCATGGATTTATTTCTGCAGCTTATTCTGTTGTTTTGATGGCTCATCTCAGAACAAACAGACAGATTTTGATTCTAGTATATTCTTGCCCCTTTGCTTTTTCTTGACTGCACCATTTTCTTCAGACCAGTAACTCAGAAATATCAGAAGCAGTTTCTGAATATGGCAGAAATCAGCACCTCTACTCTGTCTTGTTTCACTGTGTTAATTTTCATCATGTCTCCAAGGTCAGACTCTCAGACTGAAATAAAAAAATAAAAGTATTTGTTTTAAAACTTTTCCCTTTTTCTGAGTTTGTGCATCCTTAGAGGTAATATATTCAGAGACTGGGAGTGTGAAGGCAGTGCACAAAAATGACGATAGTTAAGCTTGTGCAATATTTGTATACACAATATTAGAGACTGCAAAGTTTTATACTTCTGATATGTATTACCCTGGACACCAATAAGGGGTGGGCTGAAAACACACGGTTAGTACAAAGAGTAATGAACATAACAAGAGTAAACAAACCAAACAGGATTTACACACCATTGAGTATAATGGGAAAATACACTAAAAAACATCAAACTAAATATATCCGGCAAAACAATATGACTCCATCATACAACTCAAAACACTAAATTCAACCACAAAAATCAGAAACACAAACCTATAATGGGAAAAAAGGCATGTCTTTTATTTAATACCATGTGAAAAACAATAAACTGAACCAGCACAGAAGACCCAAAATAAGCACTAACAATCAACTAGCATCATATACCCCACCTAAATCAAATTCAAGCCACATAAATATGTCAACAAAAACCTAAAACAGTAAAAAAAAAAAATAAGCACAATAATGCTTAAAATAAAAAAAAATAAACATCCAATCATAGTGGAAAAATAAGTATAATAAAATACACTGATATTACAAAATACAGATAAAAAACAGTATAACTAGAAAAAAATATCAATAAATTATTAACACTAAATATTCCCTAAACTTACTTCAGATAAACTGTCTTATGCACTTATACTGAAGTTCAAAATTGAAACATAACCTAAGTGTTACTTGACACAACTATATGATTATATACCGACAGTCAAAAAAGTGTAAAAACACAACCATTAAAATGAATGATTAATGTGTGAAGCAAAAAAAATGGTGTATCATCATTATATGAATATTATTATTATTAAATATGTGTATCTAAGGTATAATAAATTAAATATCTTGTACTGTAAAGTATGGAAACTTGTACCGTGATGACTAGTGAATCCAGGAGCCATTAAACTCATTCTCATCATAACTCACAATATCAGATATTTCATTAATTGCACCCCAGGTTTCATATATATTTGTTTACTGGGAAAGTCTGCCCTGGACCAGAAGCCCACCTTCAGTGGATGCCCAGGGAGAAAAGCTCCACAGAAATATAAGCAAAATACAATAGAAAGTACAATAGTATACATACAGTAAGATGTGGAATACACATCATCTAGTCAGTCTATACAAAGTAGTATTCAATACAGTTTTCTAGTAGTTACAGGTTCAAAAAGGAAAAAAAACAAGCATTTCAGTGAAGATCACTGTAAGAAAAATAAAATTAGTACTGCGTGCATATTAAATAACAGTTAAAAACAAATGGGATTTTCTTTATATATATATATATATATATATATATATATATATGTGTGTGTGTGTGTGTGTGTGTGTGTGTGTGTATATATATATATATATATATATATATATATACATATATATATATATATGGCTCCCCTTTATAATCTCAAAATACTGAAATCTCGAATTTCAGTAACTTGAAACCATAAAGGTGAAAGTTCAAAATCCCAAAAAACCCAAAACTGCGAAATACAAAATCGCGAACATATACACACCACACAACACATACACTATCCTACCCACACTACATATACAAACACAACAACACAAATCAACACACCTACACTACATATAAGCAGGGGGGCAAAGTCCCCTGCACCCACCCATGTGGGGGGCTGCGTCCCCTACACCCCTCTACTTATATATACTAACTCCTAGATCACACAAACAGGAAAAGACAGCAAACTCACATCCAGACATTCCACAGTCCCTCACACACAGACACAAACATTACACATATACAAACACCAACACATCCAACATGTACACACTCATACTTTCACCTGCCTACCCTAACCCACACGTGCAACTTACAAACACACTCACATACATTCAAACTCCCACCCAACACCCTTACAAAACACGCACTTACCTTAAATTGTACCTAAATCCACGCATGACACCATACACCATCCACAGAAAACACCAGATGTAACGAAGCGTAAAGCCATAACCGCAGATTCGAGATATTCGAATTTGTGATTATGCACTTTCAGTATTTTAAAAATTCTCCTTTATGATCTCGGTATACTGAAAATCGAGATTTCAGTATTTCGAGATTATAAAGGGGAACTATATATATATATATATATATATATATATATATATATATATATATATATATATATATATCTATATCTATGGGTCTAGGACTGTTGAGCGAAAGATTGTTTCAGCGAAACCAAAACAGGCGAGCACACTTTCACAAAAGTGCATTTTCTCCAAAAATGCACTTTCGCTAAAGTGAGCTCAAGCAAAAAAAATAACAACATGACAGAATGGCTGTTGCTGAGATCATGGTACAATGGGGATAAGGGAATATTCCCTTTTCCCACTGTAGTGCGATCTTGTAGTAAGAATTTAAAAGTAGGGAGATGTGGGGGGCACATCCCCCCACACTGGGGTGCAGGGGGGCTTGCATCACTGCATAAACATGTTTACAGGTTTTTCTTTTTTAAATGTTTTTTTTTCAGACTTTTGCAAAAGTGCTTTTTTGGTGAAAAAGCACTTTTGCGGAAGTGTGCATGCTTGTTTCAGTTTCGTTGAAACGTGTCATCGATAATTAGTCCTAGATCCATATATATATATATATATATATATATATATATATATATATATATATATATATATTTATTTATTTTTGAGTAGTAATAAACTGCGAGGAGAGGGAGAAAATGAGGTAAGGAGTGGACAATGTGTTAAGAAAGTTATAGATATCTTGTCAGTCAGGTTTGGCAGCTCAGGAGCAATGCCAGTTCTTGGATAGATGTTCAAATAGTAGTTGTTTAAAATTGGTAGATTCAGGTGTGTTTTGAATAGTGTGAGGTAGAGAGTTCCATAATCTGGCTATTTGATTTGAGAATAGGGCTTTATCATGAGTGTTGTTAGCTCTGTTTACTGTGAGAAAGTTTCTGTCTGCAGATCTTAGACTTTGTGGGCATGAGTAGGGAACAACAAGTTCCTTGAGGGATGGGCAACTGACAGGATGGAAGATGATACTGTGAGTGAATTTATGTTGGCAAAGATGGAGAAGGTTAGGTAGCTCGAGCCAATTTAATTTATGTAGAGCAATACAATGGTGAGTTTGGTGGAGAAGGTTGGCTGCAAAATTGGCTATTTTGTTGTAGCAAGTTTCCAATTTGGTTAAGTCTTATTTTGTTTAAGTTGGTAAGGAGGGGGAAGGCATTTAGGAGCATAGAGAGGAGGAAGGTTCTGGATATGGCTAGTCTGGTATTGTCAGTGAGAAATTACTTGCTTCTGTACAGAGAGCCAAGTTTGATGTGAACTTTCTTAATTGTGATGGCTATGTGTTGGTCAAATCTGAGTTTGTTGTCGATTGTCACGTCAAGGAGTTTTGTATGCTCAACTGGTTGGATGACTGTGTTGTTTGCTGAGAGAATGGTGAAAGGGGGTGTCGTCAGTGAATGTATGCTGCTGGTAAATAGCATTAACTGTGTCTTTTTGGGGTTGAGGATTAGTTGTGATTTACTGAGATATGTTTCTATATCATTAAAAGCTTGTTGGGCTACTATTTGGGGGTCTGGTAAGGTATTTGTTGAGCAGATTAAAGTTGAATTGTCCACATACTGAACTACTTTACCATGTGTTGTGGATGAGGCTAGATCATTGGAGAAGATGGTGAAAAGAAGGGGTCCTAGTATGGACCCTTGGGAGACTCCAACTGAGACAGGCAGAAGTGGTGAGATTTCGCATTTCCATTGTACTGTTTGTTGTCTGTCAGAAAGATAGCTTAGGAGCCAGGAGAGGGAAGTCTTTGACAGGTTTAGTGAGGCAAGAGTACTAAGGAGTTTCTGATAGGAGACAGCATTGAACGCTTTTGACATGTCTAGGAAGATTGATGGTACTTGCTGGGTTGAATTTCTCAGTTGGTTGATGGTTTTAGCAAAATTAATTAGGGCTGTGATGGTGTTGTGTTTTGGTCTGAGACCATGTTGGGAGGGAGAGATAGGTTGTGAGATAACAGGCATTGTAATAATTGTGTGTGGATACATTTTTCCAGAATTTTGACACAGGGGGACAGGATGGCTATGGGTCTGTAATTGTTTAATTCTGTTGAAGTTCCTCCTTTATGTAGAGGGGTGATATGGGAAATTTTCCATAATTTTGGGACATATTGTTATGCTATAGCCTATTTACCAGAATGGAGACAGGCAGAGCTATGGCATCAGCTGAAAGTTTGAGGTACTCATTAGGGAGTTGTCAGCTGCTAAGGAAGAAGGTTTCAGTTTTTCCAGCATTGTTCTCATGGTGTTAGTTGGGACAGGGTTGAGGTCAGAAGAGTTGGTGTTAGTTTCCACATTAGGTGGAAGAGACAGAGGGGTGGAATTGTTCCCTGTAACTAAGGCGAGGATAGTGTTCATAAAGTAGGTGTTGATTTGTGAGGCAATACTCATGCTTTGGTTATTCGTTGTTGGTTATGGGGTTGTAGCTTTACCTGGGTGGAGGAGCAAGTTAATTGCTTGCCAGAACTTCGTGGGATTGTTTTCATATTTATTTTGCATAGATATATTTTTTTGTCTAGTTTGAGTTGTTTTTTGTTTGATTGCAGAGCTGCTGGTATGCTAGCAGAGTTTTATTGTCTATTGTTTTCTGATATTGAAACCAGGTTTTGTCCCTTTGTTTTTGAAGTCTGATGGTTTCTTTTACTATCCGGGGAAATCACTTATTTTTAACATGACATGTACGAGTTGGTGGTAAGCTATTTAGAATAGCTAGAAATGTGTCATTGAAGTATGTTATGGTCTGGTCAAGTTGGAGCTGATAGAGTGTTGTCCAGTTGCATTTATTGAGCATGTCTAAGAATGCTTTGCTGGAGAAGTTTTTGGTATTTCTGTATTTAGGTAGGTCTATGGTCACTTAAATTATTTGGAAAGGATTCAGAGAGATAGTTGTGGGTGGTACTGTTAATAAGTGACCAGTCTAAGATAAATGATCTTTTGCTATGTTTATCTATTTGAGTGGAAAACTGAATTGTTTGGGAGAAACCATGTAGATTTAGGAAGGTGGAGGAGTTATCACCAGTTCAAGTGTTCCAGTCTAAGGTGAAGTCACCTGTGATAATGGTTTCATGGGCGTAGGTGAGGCTGTTCAGGCTGTGAGTTCCTCTTGGCAGTGGGAGTATTTTTGGGAGGTATGCAAGTGGCTATTATGGTAATATTTTTCTTTTGGGTTGATTCTGAGTAGTGTTACTAGGACTTCAAAGTTGTTATCATAAGGGTATTTGATGGGTAGGTAGTCATGCTTAGGTTATCTTTGTAGAATATTGCAACCTGTCACCCTTCTTCCTGATCCTGTCTAACCTGTGTATGCTATAACCTTGTGGGAGTATGTCTGGGTCTCTTATATGGGGTTTTAGTCAAATTTCTGTTGCTATAAGAATGTCTGGTGAGTATTGTGGAATGACTGCATGAAAGTCTGTGATTTTGTTAACTAGACTGCTAAGGTTCATGTTAAGAATGAGAAGGTCTGTAGTTTTAATGTAAGGAAGGGGTGGAATGGTAGCCATGATGGTATGTTGTGAAGTATGTGGCCTGGGATTGGGGTGTATGCCACCACTACTAAGAATCTGTGATAATATACATGCAAGTTTGTGTGACAATTTAGAAAGTATGTGAAGGTGTTTACTGAAGTGGTTAGTGGTATTGCTGACAACTACATGTTTGAAGTAGAAGTATGCGCTAGATGTGAGATTGTAGAGTTGGGAGGACATGGCAAGGTAGGAGAGTGAGGAGTGGATGGTATTAGCTTAATATAGCTATGAATATGTATCTGCAGGTGAGTGTAGGATGTTAGATAGTATGCTGATAGCAGTAGGGTATAGAGTGTGGACAGAAGAAAGATCATGGAGTGTATTCTTTTTAAATGTTAGGTTATCTGGATGGTGCGATGAAGATGGAGGGAAAGATGCGTGTTGGTGTAGTGTGGTGGCAGTAGAGTGATTAAGGACAGTTGCAATCAAGTTGTGTGAGGAGAGGGAGGAGTGTCACAAATAGTGTATTGGTTAATTGAGGTGTGATTGGTGGATGTAGGGTGCTTCTTGATTGGGAGAAGGTAGGGGAGTGGTTAGCATTGGTATAAGTCTAGATGATGCAGGGGTGTGTGGGAATGGGGGTAGGGTAGGGGAGTGGAGTGAGCCCTAGGGTCGCGAGGGCAAAAGGAGTGGACTCGCCCCTCCCACAGAAGAGTGCAAAGAAAAAGACAATCAGTATGAGAAGTGGAAGCCTTGGAGCTGTAAGGTAAGTAAAAGCAAATAAGAGCTAGAGGCAGAAAGGTAAGAGTGTAAGCAGATAGTTGCAGAAACACCACTTTTATGGCCTTGGTGTCTAAGTAAAAGAAAAGGAGGCAAATCTATCTGGTGACAAAATACACCAAGTAAATGGCACTAGTCTTACTTTACAAGTAGTCAATGTGGAGGGAGATTTACTTGGGACAAAATAGAGTAAGTATATGTTAGTTATCCCACCTACTGGTGAGAGACAAAGCTATAGTTGCCTGGGGGGAGTCCTTGCAGGTGTACATGCCAGCCAAAACAGTGTTTAAAAAATAACTAGCAAAAGTAACAAATTTTCTATAAAAAGAAATGTAAATAACCAGTCACAATGTTTAAAACATAACTATTAAGGATCAAATCTTCTAATAACAAGAACTGTAAACATCCAGTCACCTATAAACACACACACACACACACACACACACACACACACACACACACACATATATATATATATATATATATATATGTGTGTGTGTGTGTGTGTGTGTGTAACCCCTGGGCTGCAGTCATTGAAATATCTGGTACTGTGAGTTATGATGCGAATGAGTTTAATGCGTGTGTGTGTGTGTGTGTGTGTGTGTGTGTGTGTGTGTGTGTGTGTATATGTGTGTGTTTTCACATACACATAGTAATAGAGAGAAAGACAGACTGAGGAAGTTGACTAAGTAGAAATGTACAGAAGATAGTGTTAGCAATAATTTAATAATGGAGAAACGAATATTTAAAAAAATGAGTAGTTATGAGAACCCCAGTATAACAGGAAGAGTTATTTAAAAATATAGGCTCCCTGAGGGAGTACTATGGCATGGAAATTCTTGACAGCTTGGTATCACTGATTTTTTATTTTATTTATTTATTTTTATTTTATTTAACATTTGTTGACCGGGAAAATCCGACTAGGTTCCACAGAGCCTGTTTTCAGTGGAGGCCCGGGGAGAAATGCTCCAGATGCATGTCTTTGGAACCAAGCCCTAACCAAGCCCTAATTCTCTTACTCTCACCTAAGCCAGTCTGCTTTACACTCTTATTGCATAGTCTTGTTAGCATCTTGGCAGATACTTCAGTCCTAAGAAAGCAAGCTTAAAACAAAACTGATGTGCACAAATAAAGAATATATTTTACCTATTGGGAAAGGAATGAAATCGCTAAGATGAGTTACCACTTTATTAGGAGAGAGCGTAAACTAAACCTTTGCAGTCACAATTCAGGGATGTTGCCTGTGGCAATGTAACTGCAGTCTAAGCATATACATGTTTGCATGTAAGTAGACACACACACACACACACACGCACACACGCACACGCGCACACACACACACACACACACACACACACACACACACACACACACACACACACACACACACACACACACACACACACACACACACACACACACACCACAACTCAACTGTCCCTTATTTGGCCTCAGTTTTGCCCCATCCCTCATAACATTTTTGATTTCTTGCTAAATCACTGAGGATTGCAGTTAGTCAATAAAGTAGTATGTTACAGTTTCATACTTACTTTCATTGAGAAAATGGATTATGATGCAAAACCTGTTGCTCTATTAATCTTTTCACTGAATTAAAATAACGTTTAAAAATTGTCCCTTACTTTTGGCCTTTGGTTGGCTGCTATTTTTGGCTTTATCAAGCATTTTTGAACAAAGAAGTTTAGCTATAGTGAACATGCATACAACATACACACATGCACACACAAGCGTACATATACACCATCTATAATCTCGCACGTGCACACACACACACACACACACACACACACACACACACACACACACATATATATATATATATATATATATATATATATATATATATATATGCATATGCAAATACACAAGCATGCAAGTGCACACGTATGCTCATACAAGCACACACACATATGCACAGTCACATATGTACACACACACACACACACACACACACACACACACACACACACACACACACACACACACACACACACACACACACACAAGCATGCACACATGTATGCTCATACACACATGCACCATGAAAAGCCAAGTAGGTACACACGCACATACATAAACACTAGCATGCATGCAGACATGTATGCTCATAGACGATCACCATAAAAAGTCACTTGTGTGTACTTTTCTGCATGCACAAACACACATGCGCACACACACACACACACACACACACACACACACACACACACACACACACACACACACACACAAAATATGGCATTTAGTCACATGTTTACATTTTAAATATTACCCACAAAAATGAAGCCACACAGAGGTTTATGCATATTTTTACTGTGTTATTTTGCCGCGAAGCATGGCAGGTAATAGCCATCCTCTTTGTCTTGGTTTCTTGCTTGGCCTCTAGCTGGCCTTCACTCTGTTTCTAGGACTATAATTCTCATTCTTGCTTTGTGAGCATCAGCTCTCCGTACTAAATGACTCAACAGCCTGATGAAAGATATGTTGAAACATGAGGCTTGATGGATTTGGTTTCCTATTTTGAAATAATCATGAAAGTGGAAAACAATTCACTGGGAGAGCAGGGCCCAACTAGTTGTACCTAAGAGGAACTAGTGTACATTTCCTGATTCATTGTTGCTGTTTTACATCTTATTTAATTAGGTTCATGCCATTACTGGCATTATTTTACATAGGAACAATCCTTTCCATTTGACTCCTGGAACTGAGTCAGACCTGTAAAGATACTCCTGGTCTCAGTGCTATGTTTTCTCCTTTTGAACCACTATTAAAAAAAAGCTAGATTTACTGTTTAGTATCTGAATTCATGTTTTGATGGAAGTGAGGATATTATTACAATATTTAAAATACACAAATAATTTGGTGACTATCTGTATTCTGCTACCTATTCAAGTCTATGGAACATGAATTCCTTTGACTTTGTATTAAGCTGACTGAAAATAGGCACAAATAAACTATGAAAAGAAAAAACAGATTTGTGGAGAATACAACAACATAGAAACTTTGAGTGAAATCCATAAACATGCTAAGCATGGCATAGAACAGGTGCATGTTAGCAAGGTGTGTAAAAATCCAGAGAGCATAGAAGGACAGTGGCAAGTGATGAGACATGAGCCGGCCTGCTTGCCTTTTCCAGATTTCAGGGTAAAAGATATGTTGGAGGCAACATAGGAGAGGTAGACATACAGGTGGTGATACCTGAGTCACATTGAGCACTGGTGTGGCAGTGTAGCTTGATGGGCTTATAGAGGACAGGTCACAGTAGCTGAGGGCATTTCTCCTGCAGTGCATTGCAAACCCATTTTGTGACGTCAGCTTACTATTTCAGAAGGAGGTAAGGTTTAAGTGAAAAAACTACTTTGATCCTTAGTATGATGGCTATTCACCTAGTCGTTTTCACTTAGTGGAGCATGGTGTCCTGTGTCTTATAGAATCTTCATCTATGCCTTTGGTGGGGCTGAATGTGTAGCGATATCCTGAAAGGACGTTTGTCCTAGTGTTGAGTCACACTGTAGAGGATGTCACATGAGTGGGAAGTAGTGAGAATATGAAAACTGGGGAGCTGACCTTACAAGATTCCTGAAGTCAGCAGACAGCAGTATGAAAAAGTAATGCAAAAATAAAAATCCAAATATAATTAATGAAAAACAGCCTAACAGACATGCAGAACAATTATATTGCTGACACTGGGAAATTGGTTTTATGCTAGCTGTATGCAGTGGGCTACAGTGGTAAGAAAGAGATGCTAACTAGACTGAAGTTACCACCACCTATTTAGTATGGGCATCATTGTTAATCATAACAGCAGTGACAACATGTGCAAAAAAAAAACCCAAACACTTCAGGTACACACATGTATCATATCAAAGACATATACAAAGATATGGAAACTGTTGACAGATATTTATAGGATCAATAGTCTGTAGGCATGTACACTAGCAAATGGTGTAGACAGCTCACATTGTTACTACAGCCACAACTGATGCCGTTGTCCTGGTACACAGCAGCTGGACTTTAGCACTATAATGAACTGATACTCCATGCTTCATGCAGACCATACCTGTAAGTTCTCTCAAGCTTCACATCAGTGATGCTACCCATGGAGTGCAGTGACTTAATGAGGTGCATGCATGTTGCCTGCTTGTATTCTGGAATCAGTAATAAGTTGAACTATATGAAAATAGCTTCTGAATTCTCTTCATTAAAAGTGTATAATAGGTTAGCCATCTTGATCTGCATTGTTTAACTCAAACCTTTTAAAACAGTAGAGGAAAAGCAACATGCTCAAAGTTTTAGCTCCATGTTTAGGCATGTTTTATTTGTGCAAATTTCATATACATGCAGAGACATACGTGTGTGTGTGTGTGTGTGTGTGTGTGTGTGTGTGTGTGTGTGTGTGTGTGTGTGTGTGTGTGTATAGGTCATGTCTGAATTACAACAGCATGTCCCACTGATTCGTGCACAGAATCCATTTAACACACACACACACACACACACACACACACACACACACACACACACACACACACACACACACACACACACACACACACACACACATGCACACATACACACACTACTATATTCTGTGAATCTAGGCTATTAAATGTCTTGTCATCAGAAGCTTTGTGTACCTGGCAGTTGCATGCTATACTCTTAGCTCCTACTGGCCACAGCACTTTGCATAAGCAACTTTATCATCTGCTATGCCATGTATCCTGTTTCACTGTAGGAGTGTGCTGTGGTACATAGCAGTATTGTCTGTTCTATGAGAGCCCAGCCTTTCCATGCTGGGCAAATTAGCCTTCTCCTATGCGTGCCTGGGTGCTGATACCCTTTTTATCTGTGGGCAACTTTATTAATTTATAGGCTACAGATGTATATGTTGTGTACTCTAGAATGATGCTGTTGTTTGCATGGGTGATGGTATCCTTTGCTATGTGTGGATACACAATGTGCATATGTTGTACATCTAACAATGCTGCTGTTGTATGCAGATACTAAGCATATGCACATAGCATGCTCATGCTGTGCACTTCAGACTGCTGCTATCATGTGCAGTTATTAAGTATGTGCACATATATAGCATGTGCATGGTGTGCACCTTAAACTGCTGCTGTTGTATGCAGTTACTAAGTAAATACACATAGCATGCTCATGATGTGCACCTTAAACCACTACTGTTGTCTGCAGTTACTAAGTATATACACATAGCATGTGCATGGTGTGCACCTTAGACTGCTGCTGTTGTACGCAGTTACTAAGTATATACACATAGCATGTGCATGGTGTGCACCTGAGACTGCTGCTGTTCTATGCAGCTTACTAAATATATGCACATAGCATGCACATGCTGTGCACCTTAGTCTGCTACTGTTATATGCAGTTACTAAGTATATGCACATAGCATGCACACAATGTGCACCTTAGACTGCTGCTGCTGTTGTTTGCAGTTGCTAAGTGTATGCACATAGCATGTGCACAATGTGCACCTTAGACTGCTGTTGCTGTTTGCATTGCTAAGTATATGCACATAGCATGCACACAATGTGCACATTAGACTGCTGCTCTTGTATGCAGTTACCAAGTATATGTACTTTGTTGTGTGTGTGGGCACTACTGATGCCATGAGCCTAGTTGCTGTTGCACTGTACTATGTGAGCTGTTTCCTGTAGTAAAGGTACATGGTTTGATTCCTTCTACTTCCATTTGCCTACAGTTTCACTTTGAGTAAGTCACTTAGCCTGACAGTCTTCCTAGCTCACCCCTGAAAAGGCATGCCTGTATGCAGTGGGATTACCTAATTAATAAATGAATAAACTAAAAAAAATATATAAAACAATCTGTCATCAAATAGCCTGCAGATGCCAGAGATGCAAGCTTCATTGTACGTGAACTTTCCCTGTTACTCAGTGTACCATTTACATGAGCTGTGCATTTAGCTGTTGCTTAGTGTATCGTTTAGTTCCAGCTGAGTAGCACTGGATTGGGGTAACTACTGACTGATTCTGTTTATGAATGATGGACTCATCACTCCTGTGTTGAGATGACCTGTTTACTACCTCAGGTATACAGAACAGCAGGTGTCTCTTAATCTGATTGCCTGATAGTAAATCAAGTTTAGCCCTTGCCAGCATACTGCCTTGTTGTAAGCAACGATGATTGTTATGAAACATATTGCTAATAAAGAATGCAAAGATGACCCTTTTCTTTCCTGGATGAGATGTTTTGTACCAAAAATTGCAAAACATATATCAATAAGTGATGGCACATTTAATATGTTTAACTTAGTCACTAAGAAAACTACTCAAAGGTTGCTATCACTTATTAAAGTTGGAATTCAAAAGCATTTGAAATGGTATCATACAAATCATCCACTACACCAGAATATTGCACTAAGAACTGCAGTATGCTAATGCATAATGGCACTATATGGTAAGATACCAAAGTCACAAAGATGTAACATAACTGGGAGACACAGAGCATGGTGGTGATGGAATTGGGAGGTATACCAAATAGACAGACTTGAAAACCATATTGTCATGATTACTTAGTAAATGGAGAAGGAACAGGGGGATATCACAGAAGGAGTTTCTAACTATGCTTTATTTTTATTGTTTAAGGTATTGTTTAAGGCAATTCTTTCAAAGTTTTTTGTTTATTTTAATTGGGACAATAATACATTTATATTATAAGTTCAATATGCAGTTCAATACTGGCCTTACTCTTCTCAAAATCTCAGCACTATTTTATATTTATTACATAGTTTTCTAGCAGAGTCACATCAAATAAGTCTCTAAAGATAGGCAGAATGTTCTCAAAGTGAAGTTATATTTACTTTGCGATTGTTTAAAACTTTTTTATCCCATCCCATTTTCTACACATAGAAGCAGGTGAGGCAAATAGATTCTTAAACACATCACACTACATAGCAGAAGCAATTCAGGAATGCAGTAGGTGCAACTTGTGAATAATTTACAAATAGACCTGAGATCATTGGCAAGTTGTAACCTGCATACGGATGGCAAACAGAAAGGACAAGAAGGTACGTCATCTCCTGTTGAGATACACTGCAGTAATGCCCTGCTAAAAGTATGCACAGTTTTGCTGTGGGCCATAGAAGACAGAGAACATCTAGTGGGAATCTATATCTGACACATTAATAACTTGTAGAAAAGATCAGTAGCCTGGGATCTTTTGTCTACATCTGCAGTAGGATTTTGTTTGCTAGGTTCTCTAGGATGGTTGAGTTATGTGTATCAGGTGTTCATAATGTCTCCTAAATGTTGTGCTCTGTGACTGCTGCATACAGGGCACCCACAGGACCCAGTCCCAGATAGAAAATGTGAGACACTGTGGGAAATTAATGAGGTTTAAAAAAGATGGGGTCAGGGAGAAGAGGATAAAGTTGGGGGGGTCAATGTCTGGAACTTAGGTTTTCTTAGCTAGCACACTCCACTAAATATGCTTTTATGGTTACAGTGCCAGGTGAATTATCTGTATGTGTACTTTGAAAATGAGCAAAGACCAGCCCTTAGAGGTGTGTACAGTCACAATATGTGACATAATAAGTTAGGTGGCAGTATATAAACTGTGCAGAATGTGATCTCCTTGGAGTGTATATGCATTGCACTGATAACTGGTAGTGGACTTCTTGGATCAAGAACCTTCCACAACCTCTCCTTGTGAATTGCTATTGCTCATGCCATGGCATCACCTATGAATCTCAGTTGGTGCCATTAGATTAGTGCACATTTACAAAAAGGGGAATGTCCCTTACCCTGTCATTCACACTAAGCCTCATTTTAAAGCCCCCTATTTAGAAAAATAGTACAATTTTTCTTTGTTGCAGGTTCTGAACCTCTCAGGATGTCTCAAGCATTGTGATTTTATATGAGGTGCTTCACATAGTTGATTGCATTTTCAAGTTTTTTGGTATATTGTGGATAAATAAAGTACTTTTTAAAAATTTTTACTAGGCCACTTTAAGTAAATTTAACAAAAATGTAAAATGAGAAAATTGTGTATCAAATTATGACTGAAGAAATGGAGAAAAAGTACGTATGGAAAACAAGAGTTAGGAAGAAGAAATGACTAGTGATATTAAATGAGATATGCAGGCTTAAGTGACAAAATGCAACAAGGATGACAACAAGTTGATCCAAATTAAGGTAAAAAGACAGGTTATTGTGTTGTAATAGATAAAATAGGACATGTGACAACTAACCAGATTACTGGCTAAATAAGAAAGATGTCTGGAAATGGCTGAAGGTGAGGATATTGAGTTTTTACATGTACAACATGCCTCCATGATTCTGATTAAAGAAGAAGCTTTAATGAGACTTGTAAAAGGTAATGGAGTCTGTATCTGGAGTATGTGGAACAGCAGCTGCTTTCAATGGAAGATAATTCTTGTGGAAGGAATCTGAGACTGTTAATGTGCTAGTAAGAGAGGAAGGGATAACTGTTTGAACTTTGTTACAATGAACATGGAGCAATAGGCCAGCTTCACTGAGACCTCGGGGGGGTGAGAAAGTGTTTTTGTTCCCATTCACTATGCTGGAAAGAAAGTATGAGAAAACTTTGGAAAATTTTGGATCAGTTTATATTGTGATATGGAAAGAAACACGTTTTGTGGCAGTTGTGGCTACCAGGAAGCTGATGACCCATTTATTTAGATAATGACTATTTGTATGTAACATTGCAACAAAGACCACAGTTTGTTGAGGTGATTGAAGAGTATAATAAACAAAAAAAATGAAACTATAAACTGACTTTTCCTCCTTTCTAAAGGTGTTTTCATAAAATGGAATGTTAATCTTTACTAGTGCAGAAGAAACCATAGTTAAATTAAGAGTGATATTGCATGTACCTTCTGGAGCAGATGAGACAGAATATATAAGTCCCTCAAAACTCGAAGACTTTGGATATCAGTGGAAATGGATGAGGACTGGGTAGGACAATTTTAGCAAAAGGATGATTATTTCTCTCTAATGTACCTGGACCATACTGGCTTGAGCGATTGTATGCTTTAACATGAAGATTTTTAGAATGTTTATATACAGCAATGTGCTAATTTGATGCAGGACATTTTATGATAAGATGATGTTTATAATGGTTATTGTAATTATGGAAGCATGCATTTTTACTTTGCATGTGGGTCATGTAGAGATAGATTTTGTATTATATTTAATTGATGCAACCAAGATTTATGATCATATTTTCACTGGATGTAAAAGGAACCACAGTGTTCTGACTAGGTGTTCTAATGGTGAGGCCTTTTTGCATAGAAACAATTAAACCCATTTTTTAACCTGCGTAAAAAATCATAATTTTCTTAAGTTCAATGACAGATGCTACAAGTTGAAGTAACAGAGATGGATTATTAAGCCAAGTTTAGACAATTTTGGTATCAAATGACAGCATTATGCCTATATTTGCAATTATTTTGGGGCTAGAAGTAATCTTCACAGTGATGGCAAGGTGAAGTTGTAATAATATTTTTAGCTTATTAGATATTTATTTAGTAATTTGGCATCTTTTATAAAGAAATTTGATAACCTGTGAAAAATGCTATTTATTTTTGTGCATTATGTAACATCCATTTGTTGGTGCATGCTCTGGTTTAATATGATCATATTTATTGTTGTCAAAATTAGAAGTTTAGGTTTTGATACTTTTCTTGATAAATAGTCATGCTGTTATTCAAATCTGAAATAACACTAAATGACATATATCACATAATATTTAGTAGCTGGAGTAGATATGTTTTGTTAATATATACAAATATTGGCTCAATGGGGACGTAATTACTTTTTTCAAATTCAAAATAGCTAATCATGGCAAGATAGCATCTTGAACAGTTGTAATTCTTTCAGAAATAAATATGCCATGTTGTCTTGATAAATAGCCATGTTATTACTGGATTTTGAATGGTATGCTATACTATCATGATGTTACCAGTAATCATGATATGCATGATAACTAAGCAATGATGCATATTATAGAATCTCTGACAGCTGTGTGTATAGTATGCCTTAAGTCAGATCAGTCTTCTTGAGTTCATATCTCAGTAGGAGTTATCGGTTTAGTTTCTTGCTGTCTGCAACTTGTTTAATATCTGGTTGTGATGGTGCCAAACAATTTGTCCTTAATCTCTACAAAGTTTACTGGTATATTTCACTTTTTTAAAATTCATACAGTACACTAATGACTCTAGTTATTTATTTCTTGATTTAACTCATTAAGTCATAGAGTTTTTCTCTTTTTGTTCTCCCTTCCCAACACTTTCTTCTCTTTGCATATACCATTTTTATTGCATACCATACTGAGTGTTATGGTCCGTTCCTGGATTATGCCACCACATAACTCTTCCAGCCATGTTTAATACTATATTAAATTCACAGTTATTGCAGATAACGCAGCACATGCAATTTGTTCAGAAATACCAGTAGGTTCAGGGCAATTTAACAGAGGGAAAGGATTTACACAAATATTATTTAATCAGCATGTGAATGAGCATTGCAAAAACATATATACATTCATAAAATTGCACTTCCAGCTATTGATATTTAATGTATTAAATAACATAATTAAACATTTTTTCAGACTTCCAAGGTGGCTGCACACTGAGTAACAGCTTAATTTCAAATCTCACAGTGTGAAAACAGAAACTCACAAAAGAGAGCCAGTAAATGTGTCTTTTTGGGTAAATTTTAGTTACTTGCTAGTAAGTGCATGCCTGGATCTCAGCAAAGAAGACTTTTAGAGAACCTGAAAGAAAATTTACCACAAAAGGTGAGAAGAAAACACTAGCTTGGAAGAATCCTGCAGCTATTCAGCAAAAAGCATTTCAAGCTCCAGCTTTAGTGCAAGGCATGAATTATAGTAATCTAGAGGAAAATAAGTCAAATATCTACTCAAATAATAAAAGACTGAAAAAATGGAAGAAGCATAAAACAGATATTCAGATGAGCTAATAAAATTGCAAAAATCAGAGGTCAAAATAAAGAAAAGGCTGAATGAATATGAAGCTGCTCAAGAAGAGGTGTTTCAAAAAATGGTAGAATCTGAGGACAGGATATGCAGGAAAAACATGGAAACTGGAAGGCACAGACTGTATTAGTTTTATAAAAATACAAATGGGCAACTGGACTGGTATTCCACAGCAAAAGTTGTTAATTGAAAGGACACATTGTGTATATGCTCCAAACCTGGCCATGAGAAAGCAGCCAAGTCTTCCAATAGTAAACAAATGCAATCCTACTAGCAGAGCAAGTTGATTTTGACAAAACAGTGGCGGAAGGACAAAGTACTAAAAGTTGGAGACAGGAGACTGTTTGTGGAAAATAATTACTCAATGTACACCAGGCAGAAGTGAAGTAAATTTATTCCAACTTTTTATTCTTCTGATAATAAAGCTAATTTAGAGACTATGCCAGTGAAATCATGTCCAATGTTCCAAAGGAAAATGCTTGAGATACAGAAAAAAGTACAGGAGTTGACTAGAAGAACCAGGAATACATTGGAAATGAACCAGAGACCTGGAGTTTTAGAGCAACCGAATGAAAACCAGCAACTTGGACATTAATGAATAAATGTGTGATTACAAACCATCAGTCACATTTGTGAAACATGGTGAAACAAGAAAACCTGAAAATACTGTACTTATTTGACTTAAATTTGTAGGGACTCCAAAGCATATGCCCTACTTCATGTCATTAATGTTTGGAAGAACATTAAGGAGAGGGTAAGAAGAAGGAGAGAGGTAACTGTGAGTAAAGCATTTTTGTTTTTAACAATATTTTTATAAAACATGATATATACTGCATGCTATATAGTAAATGTTTTAGTTATTTTTGTGTGTAATAGAGATGCGAACATAAACAGATGCCCTTTTTCCTTCTTTCTTGTTCAGTTTTAATAAATGTAGACACTGCAATGTAAAAAGAGAAGAAATCCTGGATAAAAGAGGATGATGTAAGTAAAACTGATATACTTTTTCTTAGTTTTGCATAGGGGAATGACTGGATTAAGGCCATTGGCTTGATTTAACATCACGTTTTAAGTGGAAGCAAGTAAGTAAAAGAACATTGAATGTAATGAAATGTTTTCTTTTAGCAAATAAATGTTCACAGTACAACGGGAGAGGTCTGTGTCTGATTCTCATTTTTTTATGGAGATGAGCTGATAATGGCAATAAAAACTGAACACTTTATTCTTTCAATAGCTAAAAGATAATGTTTTTTGAAAGCATTTAAGTTATCTACATTTGGGAGAGGAATAAAGATAAGACAAAAACAGACAAAACTTAGTGTAAGTAGAAGCACAAGCTGTACCATGCATCTTAGCATGGATAAACTTCATTATATGTTAATTAATGCCTATGAATATAACTATCAATCTAGGACAGTTTTTCCTATTAGGAGGGTTAAACTTCATTATTTGAAAATGTACATAATTTTGTGTGTCTGTATTAAGTTAATAGGTTATGTGGGTATTTTGTGTGTGTGTTTTTTTGTTTGATGATTTTCATTAAAACAAAAAGTCTTGTAAGTTGTCACATAGGTTCAAATGGATATGATAAGAAACAGCTGTATAAAAGATCAACCTTCCAAGCATTAGTGTATGCATGTAACACTAAAGCTGAAACTAGACATTAAATAAAACTGTTATACATAGTAGCCCTTTCCATAATATCTTTGAATGCGAATAGTATCACAGTTTATATACAAAAAGGAAATAATAATTATATTAAGAAATGCAGAGTGCAAATAGCGATCCTATAGGAGACACACTTGGAAAGAACTGTTCATGTGAATTTGATAAAGAAAGGATTTCAGGATGGTAATTCAGCAGAACATCTGGGGAAAATGGAAACAGGAGTACTTATATTAATTGCCAGAGGAGCTCTGATAGTGATGTTGTTGTTGTCTTTCAGCTTTTCCCAGTTAGGGGTCGCCACAGTGGAACTCCGGTCCGCTAATGATTGGCAGTAGATTTTCACGAACGCCAAGGTGCCAGTTCGACGTTCAACCTTCAATGAAGGCACGCCCTTTTATACATGTCTTTTGAACGCCCACCCAACCGTGGGGAGGACATGCAGACTCCACATAGAAGGCACTCCCCGCACTCCAGCTGAGAATCGAATGGGAGAACCTCTTGCTGTGAGGCAACAATGCTACCGCTGTACCAAGTGGAAAAAAGATAATAATGGTAGATTTGTAGTAGTAAGAGGCCACCGGCAAGGGAGGAGGATTATGCTGGCATGTATTTATATTCCACCTAAAACTACTACAATAGAGCTTAAGAAAATTATGAGAGAAGTAATTATTTTTCAGTGGAGAATATTACTTATAGATGGAGAAAGGAATTTGATTTGCAAAAGTGAGGTTGTATATGGGGGGCCTAGAAGGGAAAATAAAACAAAAGAGGGTAGATTTTTTGAAGAAATTTATGAAAATATTTGTTATGGAATATGTGAATTCAGTTGTAGAAGGTCGGAGATAATTTACATATTATTCCCCAAGGGAAAACATGGGCTATGATTGACAGAAACTATATTTCACTGAAATGTGTGCATTTAGTTGAAAGTTTTGATACGCATCCAATAACTATTTCAGATAATGTGCCAATAATAACTAAAATAAAAATGCAGGGTAATGAAATAAAAATGAGACACTGGCACTTCCACACCTAGTAAACAGAGAAGAATTCAAGGAATGGGTACTGGAAGTTATTCAGGAGTTATTAGGAAAGACAGAAATTTCTTTAGAAAATATGGCTAGGGAGTGGGATAAAAGGAAAATAGACTTTAAAAATAGAATATTAATAAAAAGAAAAAGAGGTATGGTTAAGAAGTAACAACTACTATTTAGAAGGGCTAACAAAGGCTAAAGTATTGCTGAATAGGGGAATCTCACAGAACAAGAAGAGGCACAACTGCAGAGTAATAACAAGAAAATAAAGGACTACCTAGATAATATGTAAGAGTTTAGAGAGATTGTTGTTAAGCAACTATTTTTTTCTTTTTTGATAATAACTCTGGAACACAAAAGCTTTTAGCCCAATAGCTCAGGCAACAGAAAGTAGAAATGGTTGTTGCCAAGCTTTAGGAGCTTATAACAAGGAAAATAACCAGAGATCCTATAGAAGTAGTAGAAATATTTTGGAAATTTTATGAAAATCTATATAAAACAGAGCAATGTGAAAATCAAGAAAAAATACAAATATAAATGTTTATTGAGGAATTAAATATGCCATAGTCAGAGGTAGAGAAGGACCAAGTAATAACACTTAGGATAGGAGGAGATGAGATACAAATGGTGATATATAACCAATATGTAGGTAAGTCTCCAGGAATAAATGGCATTCCTGTAGATGTTTGGTAGCTGGGATGAAAGAAAGTAATAAAGATCTGGAAGGTTTTCTTTAACAGTATTTTAAAAAGAGAAGAAGCAGCACTAACATTCTGGAAGAAAGCTGTGGTGGCTGTAATACCTAAAGATGGTAATGACCCATCAGATCTAGCTTCATGTAGGCCCATTTTGATTCTAAACCATGATTACAAAGTGTTTCTGTCTATAATGGCTAAAAGAAAAAAAAAGTGATACCAAAATTGATATATATGGATTAATGTAGTTTTGTAGAGGGGAGGCAAATATTTGACAATATTAACAATAATGTTCCAGGGGGAAGCAGAACATGAGAAAATACCACTGTTTTTGGTGGGTTTTGGTGCAGAGAAAGCATTTAACAGAGTAAACTGGGATTTCCATTCCCTGACACAATGATAAGGTTAATTTGGAGGATATATGAGGGATCAGTGGTAAAAATTAAAGTCTGTGTGGGGATCCTCTCTGATAAGTTCTGTTTGACAGAGGAACCAGGCAAGGGGGTCCTCTTTCCCCGTTGTTATTCCTGTTATATTTAGAATCATTGTAAAAGAAAATAAAGGACTCAGAAATTCAAGGATATAATTGGTAATCAAAAAAGCTGGATTAATTTGCAGATGATATTATTTTGTACCTGTTAAAACCAGAAAATGATATTTCAGTGCTGTGGAATCTTCTGAGACAATTTCAGATCTTTTCCAAAGTTAGTTGTGAAAACAAAATCGCCTCTGATTCTAAAGACAGCCACAAAGCATTCTATAGCTATGTCAAGAATCTTAATGGCAACACTCAGATCTGCTCTGAGTTACAGCACAATGGCACTAAATATACAGAACCAACTGATATTGCCAACATCCTGGCAGATAGGTTCAGTGCTAACTTTACCCCCCCTCTCACCCCCTAAAAGGCCCATCTCTATACCGGAAGAATGCAAAGTTCCTGTAATCATAGCTGCATGGGTAAACACCTCACTCTCCAAAGCTAAGAACACAGCATCCATGGGACCTGTCAACATTCCAGGCTGCCTTCTACATGAACTACAGAATGAACTGGCACCCCACCTAAGTACCATGTTCAGTCATAGCCTCACCTAAGGCTTTGTGCCCAATGAATGGCACACTGCAATGGTTATCCCACTCCACAATGGGGGAGCCATGACAGATGGCAGGAACTACCACGCCATTAGCCTGATGAGCCTGGTCTGCAAGGCCATGGAACGTATCATCATGGAACTCATAAACAAAGACAATGGAGATCTCCAAACTCTGGACCCCACACAGTTCGGGTTTGTAAAAGGCAGATCATGTCTCCTTTAACCTGATAGACTTCTTTGAAGCAGTCACCAAAGCCATAGATGAGGATAAGGTGGTTCACACAGCCTATCTAGATTTCGCCAAGGTGTTCGACACCATCCCCCATTTTGGAATTATAGATAAACTCACTAAACTAGGTATAAATCCCTATTTCACAAGATGAGTTGCCAACTGGCTTACTGACAGAACACACACTGTGAAAGTAGCAGACTCCAAATCAGACTTCAGACCAGTGACAAGTGGAGTACCACAGGGTTCAGTCCTGGGTCCTCTCCTGTTTGGTATCTACTTCTCTGAAGTACAGGCTAACACAGAAGGTCTTTGGCTAACTAAGTTCACAGATGACTGCAAAATAGGAGCCATAATCAAAACTCCTAACGATGTTGATATCCTACAAAAGGGCCTCACTGAGACAGATGCCTGGTGCCAAAGACATGGCCTCAAGCTCAATGCCAAAAGTACATTGTCATCCCCTTTGGTAAAAACTCTGTACCCATGAACTACCACATTGGTTGTAGTCTATTTAACACTGAGCATGTGATAAGAGACCTTGGGACACAGGTGGACAGTAGTTTCTCCTTTGATAATCACATCACCACAGTGGTCAGGGAATCCTTCTACATGGCACACCTCATCACAAAAGGTTTCTCATCCAGAAGAAAAGAAGTCATTGTTCCTCTCTACTCATCACTCATTAGACCCATTTTAGAGTAGAAAGCCCCTTTTGGTGTGTACCTCACAAGACATCTACAACAACTGGAAAGGCCACAGAAATACCTCACAAAGAGGATTACCAGCTTCAAACAGATGCCCTATGCAGACCATCTCAAAAAACTCCAACTTTACTCTGTCGCATATCGCCTACTCAGAGGCAATCTCTGCCTAACATACAAAGCTATGTCAAACCCAGAGCTGTTGGACATGCTCCACTTAAAGAAATCACAATATCTCTGAGCTACATGATATAGGGACCTAAACCTTGTCACCACAATAAACAGAACATGCTGGAGGGATAGATTCCTGTCCCAGAGACTTCCCATGCTCTGGAATAGACTACCTATCTATGTCAAACAGAGCTCCTCATTAGCACTCTTCAAGAAAAATCTTGATGATTGGATGGGAAATAGGAAATTCACCCTGGGGGTCACTTCTTTGGCTCTGCTTGACAGGGGCACAGGAAAATAATTTTCTTGAGTGGTGAAAGCCAGGGTACCTTTTTGGCTAGGCTTATATAGGCCCATATGAACCTATGGAAATTAATCAAGATAAAACAAAGGCAATAGCTGTAAACTATGTACCCACACCATATCTCCCAACCATGCCAAATTACTCATTTTTTACCGTGTTTTAGGGTTCAAGTGAAGGGGTGCCATGATTCCTGAGTGGCACCACTTCATTTCCGATTTTTCCTTTTGTTTTTCAATTTTTCATGCTGTTAGAGCTGACGTCATCACATGCGCGATGACATCAGCTCCATCAGGGCTACCAGCCTGTTGGACTTGAGCTCAAGGAGCTCACGCATTTTCGGCTGGCCTGGCTGCTCAAATCTGAGTGGGAACAGCAACAAACGGTTGCTGTTACAGGATCTTTATTGGACACATAATGTGAGTGGGAATTGCTGTTACAGCACTATGGATCAACGGGAATGGCAACTGGTATGAAGACGTCAAGTAAGGAATCTGACTTTCAGAGTGTGTGTGTGTGTGTGTGTGTGTGTGTGTGTGTGTGTGTGTGTGAAACTGCCCCTCATTTATTACACCTGGTGTCTAGAGGTACTCCAGCTCAAACCCTGTACCTTGGGTACAGGGTAAACACAACCTAAAGTTCCTAGCCACCACCACTTGTGAGCTTTGCCCAGGTTTTTTGTACTAAGAGGTTGACAGCTGTGGTGAGAAATGAATTCACTAAATGATACCCATTAAGTTTCAGAGCTTTGCCCAGGTTTTTTGTGCTAAGAGGTTGAGAGCTATGGTGAGAAATTAATTCACTAAACAATATCCATTAAGTTTTAGAGCTTTGTCCAGGTCTTTTGTGCTAAGAGGTTGAGAGCTCTGGTGAATAATGAATTCACTAAATGACAGCCATTAAATTTCAGTCTTCCTATTTTTCAGGAAGCTGCTGATCTGGCATACTAGTATGTTGCTCTGACACTAGTGCATAGGGTCCTGGGTTAAAGACTTGCTAGTGAAATGCATGGTGGTAACACAACATTTTATTCTAACAACTTTACAAAATTATACAAACAATGTTTAAAATGTGTCCCTGGTAAGTCCCTAGCCACCACCACTTGTGAGCTTTGTCCAGGTTTTTTTATGCTAAGATTTGAGAGCTATGGTGTGAAGTGAGAACTGAATTTGTATTCCCTCATTATTTGCTTTGTCCAGGTTTATTGTGCTAAGAGGATGAGAGCTATGGTGAGAAGTGAGAAATTAATTCACTAAATGAGAGCCATTAAGTTTCAGTCTTCCTCTTTTTCAGGAAGCTGCTGATTTGGCATAGTGGCATGTTGCTCTGACTGTAGTGCATAGGGTCGTGGGTTCAAGACTTGCCAGTGAAATGCATGGTGGTAACACAACATTTTATTCTAGAAACTTTACAAAAATTATACAAGCAATGTTTAAAATGTGTCCCTGGTTTTTGACATTTTTCTCCCCCCAAAAAAATAAATTGAAAATAAGTGCGAGAAGCTGTGCAAGATGCCTATGCATACACTACTGTCATTGTATTTATAGTGTGGGTGTGGGAGTAGACTTTTATGATGGAAATGTTCTGAACTGGGCAGTTTTGTCATTATTGGTTCATGCATTTTGTTTCATTGCCTACAGTACAGCCTACTGGAAAAATGTTCAGCCAATGAATTTAAAATGCAGTCTGTCTGACAAGTGTGTTGTATTATACAAGGTCACCAGGAATATAATTTAATAAAGTCTGGAAGGTGTGTCAAAGAAAAGAACACATGTATGTTTCTTGTTTTGTGTGCAAGGGGCCAGTGATTTGAAAACAGCCCAAAGGTAATCTTTATTCACCACTGGCCAGATGCATTTTATTTGGATGTGGTGTGGGTTTCAATGCTGTTTCAATGAATGTGAGTTTCAAGGGCACAGAAGTCTTAATGCCAAGTCTATTTTCATTGTGAGACAGTATTGCTTTATTTACCAGATGTCTATTAGTGTTTGTGCATTGTTGTGCTGTACAATGTAAAAATAAAATCCAAATAATCATTGTAGAAGTAAAGCAGTATGCACACATTAGTGTTTATGGTAAATGGGGCAAAATAGCCAGGTAATGGGGCATTGGAATGGCTGCAGGGGGACTCTGGTGCCATATTTTGGTTGTCTGTTCTTCAGTTTGCATTTGAAAGTTGGTATCCCACAAGTCCATCAGAGTGGGTGGGGTTGCGTAATTATGTGTGCAAATTAGATGTTAATCAGCATACAGATTTGTACCTATTATTCATGGGCCTTGTCCAGATTTTTGATGATTCCAGATTGAGAGGTATGACCCACACCACAATTTGATTCGGCAATACCCATATTTATGGAGACATGATAAAAATGTACTTAGGAGTATTAGTTAAAATGTATTCTGTTATTGCAGCTAAGGATATGTGGGAAAAGACTAAACAAAAGACAGTAAAAAAACTGAGAAACTGGAAGCTCTGTCTTATGGATTTGGATGGCAAGTTACAGCAGTGAAAATGTTTTCAGACCCTTTAACTTTTATACACAGATCAGGCATGTTTTTGTCAACCACAGAAAAAGTTGTGGATAGCAATTAATAAAGAGTTGAAGGATTTTATCTGAAAGAGGAAGAGGGCAAGGCAAGAGTTAAGTGGGATAAGTTGATTCATTCAATAGTAAAAGGGTTTGGGATTACCTGATTTGAAGGAGTATTTCAGAGCTACATATTTAAATCTCCTATACATAGCAAAAGCAAAAAGCTATAATTCATAGTCAAAAGGGATGATGAAACAGGGGGGACACTCCAGAAATAAAGAGAGACTGGGATTTTGAATTCAGATCCATAAGGAGAATAACAATAATGTTGAATAATATTATATTATATATAGACAGTACTCTAAGACCTAAGACAACATTGGAATGAAGAATTAAGATTCTGCCCATAGGAATGACTGCAATTTGGGGTATAGAGAATAGGCAAGATGGGGCTAGAATTTATTAGGGAAAACTGGCAAAGGAACCAGGGTACTGAGAGGAAATGATTAGAGAGGGAAAGATAATATAATAGGAAGAGGCTAAGATTACATTTGGACTGCAGGTTAGAGTTTGCCTTCCCTATCAAGGATTGATAGCAGAGTATAGGCAAAGAGAAAGGAGCTGTGGATTCTAAATCAAAGACCATCACTGTACAGGTTTTAGTGAAATCTGGAACATAAGCTGATGTTACAAAAGGGATAATAAGTAGTGTATATAAAATATTGCATGATAACTATAGGAATCAGTCAGAGGAGGTTAGAAAGGGTTGGGAGGAGAGACTGGATCAGCAATTCATAAAGAAACAATTAGAGAATATATGTGTGGCTCCCAAATATGCAACAGAGTCTAGAAGATTTAGGATCTTTGCTCGGAAGTGTTTGCCTTCGTACTTTTATATCCTAAGCAGACTCCAAAGAAATCTTCCTCAGGTAGATTGCAAATGTTGAAGGTGTAATGGGGAAGAAAGACGTGATTAAGAACATCTTTTTTGGGAACGTAATGTGTTGGCAGACTAAAAATTCTTTGCAGACTACTCTGTCAGGAATATTGGATGAGCAAATTGGTGTAAGTAAGGAAGTGGTATTTGTGAGCTGTAATACAGAATTGGAATTGCCTAGGCATAGTAAGGCCTTGCTGAGTTTAATTCTGGTGGCTGCCAAGAAAAAAGCAATTACTATAAAATGGAAATGAAAGTCTAAACCAAATGTACTAGGAGTAGCACATATAGTAACAGAGATAAAATAATTGGAAGTGGGATCTTTAGAAAAGAATAGGAGAAAGTTACATATAAAAATAATGAGAATTGTGGGAACAATACATGCAAAATAATGTTTTGGAGGAGGAATGATGTTTAAAGGAAGGCAGGAATTGAATGAGCTATGCCATGATGTGATATATAATGCTTACAACTGAAAATTTATCAATGTGGTTTGTTTTCATTTATATAAATGTATGATTGGCTATGTCATAAGTGATAAGTCAATAAACATGTTTCTTTAAAAAAAATACATTTTTTTTTCAGGGACAAGCTCTCAGACATCCTCTCTCTCTCTCTCTCTCTCTCTCTCTCTCTATATATATATATATATGGATTCGCTTTATAACCTCGAAATGCTGAAATATCGAATTTCAGTATCTCGAGACTATAAAACCGAATCCACAAAACACCGACCAAAAAAACCCAGCGAAACCACATAACTGAAAACACCGCACACACTACACTAAACATACAACACAACACCCACATCACAACATAAACAAAAAAAAACACACATACACAACTCACACACATAAGCAGGGGGGCAAGCCCCCATGCACCTCTAATGAGGGCTGCGCCCCACCCCTACTTATATATACTAACTCCGAGATCGCACAAAAACAACACAAAAGCTCACTCACACATGCACATTCTCCAATCCATCACACACACTCTAACTCCCACTCCAAACCCTTACAAAACACTCACTTACCTGACATAACACCTACATCCACACACGGCACCGCGCACCACCAAAACACAAACCCGGACATTACGTAGTGCAACTTCATAACCGCAAATTCGACATATATTCAACATATATGAAATACGCAATTATGAACGTTCACTATTTCTAACATTCGACTTTATAGCTTTGAGATACTGAAATTCGACATTTCAGTATTTCGATGTTATAAAGTGAACCCATATATATATATATATATATATATATATATATATATATATATATATATATATAAAAACAGAGGTTGTACAAATTCAGAAAAAAGAGAAATGGTATAAACTGATAATAAAAATCATTTTTTCCCTCTTTTCCAAGATTCATAAAATGAAAAAAGAGCTACTAGCATCCGTGACCCAAACACTTCCAATGTTTTGAAACCTCAACTACAGAAACACACGCTCTTTCTCTTGTGACATTCTGAGACATGAAGAAACACTTCATGAAATTTGGGAAAATGGTCTGGCCCCCATTCCTCTGATGGGCAGATGTCAACAGTAAGTAAATTAATACCCAGTTAACATACCCCCCACATAACCATTAGCTACCTCTTTAATAACATACCCCACCATATAGGCATCCAAGGAACTCTGGGACAAAACTGGGTTGGGTTGCACTGCTAGACTTATAAAGACCCTGGTGGTCATTAGTCTAGTATGAACTTATAAATTTATGATTACCTTTATTGTTTTGAAGGAAAAAAGTAGTTATTCAGTCCAAGTGTCTATATGATCACTAGCTGTTCTCCAGCTGCTCCAAAATAACAGGTCTTTTTTCAACTTTCACCCTGGTAATGTTTTAGTGCTAGGTGACTCTTGTCACTATTGTACTATTGTCAGGAATATGTACACCATCCTCTTCAGGCTAGATAAGAAAAAGGTGACAATTAGCTGTCTTTCTGGATCAAAAATCTGTGACATAACAAGGGCTCATAGATCTCTCCATTCAGACAAATGCATTTATGACCTGATAGTGGTCCATTGGTGCTGACTTTAGGCATTCTTCCCAGAAGGATATGCATGTCTGAGGCTGGAAAACACTGGTCTTGACTGGAATTTTGCTATCACCCTAAATTGTGCTGAAATTCAAAGACAAAATAATTGGATTTAATAATTGTCCGTGTAGCTCGTGTCATTCTAGGGGGATCCAGTATGTGTCAGCTTTGAATGAGGTACCTGGCAAGCCTTTCTGCTTTTGCCAGAAATGGTCTGCACCTCTCTTATGAAAGCTCTTGCATTCTGGTTAAATTCTAGGCAGAGTCCTTCTTATGAACGTTCCAACCTAGTAAGTTCTTATATGGAAAACATTAATGTGGCTCCACTCAATGCCAGGAGTTGTATAAAAATGCCTGAACTACAGTCTGTCCTGCAACTTGAACTCATTTATATACATTTAGTTAAAGAGATATTGTTACAGAGGAATGAAAGTACTCCCTGTGATGACCGTGCCCTGGCCCAGCAATCAAGGAGCCCCAATCCTCACCACTAACACCAGGGAGGTCGTCTCATAGAAGAGAAAAGGATAACTAATACACACAATAAAGTACAATTTCCCTTAAGTGCATACAGAGATCACAGTCAGTCTGAAGCTGGTTGCTCCCTTGCTCACCAGGTCCCCAATAAGACTCCCCACTGGCACAGCTATAGGGTCCAGATCTCAGCCTAGCTGGCAAGCTAACCTCCAGTACCCTCTCCGTCCAACCAGTGCTTCGTGTCCCTGCCCAGGTAGCTGACACACCACACACACACACACACACACACACTTTGAGAAGAGGTTATACAACCTAACCTCCAGTACCCTCTCCGTCCAACCAGTGCTTCGTGTCCCTGCCCAGGTAGCTGACACACCACACACACACACACACACACACACACTTTGAGAAGAGGTTATACAACCACACAGACCCTCCTGGGACAAAGGCTGGCACAGGTTCTCCAGCTGGGCCCCTTTACCCAGGCTATACAGTAGTAATTACTGCCACCACCAGCTAATAAATATCAGCTACTCAAAGGCCATTAAAAGGTGTCCAATTATTACTGTGCAATATTATTATCCAATGGTAGTATGACTAACAGTCAAGACTTACTTTAGAGTGACGTATTACAATAACCTCTATAAATATGCAATGTACTCTAGAGCTTATCTGTACACAAAGCAGCCACAGGTAGAATATTTTAAAAATATTTAATATTAAATAATTAAAACACAAGACAAAACTACTACACCACAGAGATATCTAAGAGTTCAGAGATCACACAGAAACTTAAAATAATGCAGTCGGACAGGTATGATTTCAAAGAAAAATACATAATTAATCTTTACTAGCTTTAACTATTCCTACAAAAATCACAGTGCTAAATCCTACATGTGCGCATATAAGGCTGAGTGCTGATAAGTTAGATGTCAAAATGCTTCCAGTCTCTTGTGAGAAATAGTATTTAAACATTACTAACAAACCTGTTTGCTGGGACCCTCCCCAAATTACCTCATTTTTGACACTTAGGTTTTCCCAGGCAAACAAACTGCATTATTTAACAATCTAACACCTGCATAGAAACTTTATTTATTTATTTTATTGGAGCTTACAACAATAGAAGACATTTCACATGTATATTCAAACAGAAACTAGAGCAATAAAGCACCTTCCACATCTAAATTCTGGTCATAAACTTTAGCCTTAAAACAATGGGCATGAAACCTTCATCCAGCTGCACTGTAGCTGAATTATAATATGAAAGGGTCACAACATGCTTCACTGGGCCAGTAGAGTGCATTGTTGTCACATATTTTGCAGTTCCACATTTCACAGTATTCTTTTATACTCAAGAAAACATGCCTGTATTTTGCATTTATTTATACAGTTGATAGAATTATGTATCAAATTCTATTTGACTAGGCTGGCAGCCTTCGCCCATCTCTCCCCGATTGTCACACTCCCTTTATATCTGGGTCTAGTGCCTATCAAGACTTGAGATCCAATGGCAATTGTGAGGCAGTATCAATATTTGTCAAGGATATCATCACCTCAAGACAGATTCCTTGGGACATCACATTTGGACCACTAGATATCCAAATCAGCACAAACAAGACTGATTGTCACGTCTTAGCTAGTTATAGGTCATCCTCTATGTCTGCTTCTAAGAACAATAGCTATCTTAACATATTAGCTGAAAACCCATTAAACCCAACACCTTTTACTGGGAGTTAGGGCTTTATCTACCCATGAATAAACTGGGTGTCCTTACACTGGCAATGGTCAGCATGCTGAGCACTTCCTTGACATAAATAATAAATCACTTTTCATAGGTTCATAGAGAAATAGTTAACTATCCTTGCTGAAGTCCCAATATCCTTGATCTATTCCTCAAAAACATGTTCACTTCTTGTACATTTTATATCAATTAGCCTGCCTTGTTAAATCAGACTCTTTCCTTTAAAAGTGGTGACACGTGCCCTGTAAATAACTCTGTGCTTAGGGACTTCTCAAAAACAAACCTTCTTCAGTTATTTGATGATTTAAATAAGTCCCACTATATAGTTGTATTGATAAGGCAGTCTCTAGCCACATCAAATATAATGAAACATTTAAAAGAACCCCCCTGTGGTGGAATACCTATAAAACTATAAAACAAGAAAAAAAATTGCTTAAAACATATAAGAAGTTTCATTATGCCAACCCTAACAGCATATTTATGCAAACTACTAAAGAGTTTAAGGGAATCATTAGGAATCTCAGAGCTGAGTATGAGCTTAACGTAGCCAGTAAAACCAAAAACAACTTCAAATCTTTCTTTAACTATGTTGGAATTAAGGAATAACACACAATTTTTGGAGCTAGTCCACAGCAATACCCACACTCTGACCCTAAGGAGATAGCTAATTTATTTATTTTATATTTGTTTTATTTATTTATTTATTTATCCTTTGTTGACCTAGTTAATATCTCTAGGCTAGTGGCCTTTTTTTAGGTAGACCTGAGGTGATGGTCACACTACTATGGGAAATTTTGCCAAGACATTGGGGAACTCCTACTTTTTGCAATAGGTGCCACGAGATCTTTTGAATCCACTTGAGCTACCACCAACTCAAGTAGACAGGACCTCTGTTTAAAGTCAACTCAAGTAGACAGGACCTCCGTTTAAAGTCTCTTCCAAAGGATGACACAGTCATGAGTGCAGCACTCCTCAAATGCTGCACTGCACTGTCAGTAATTTGAAAAATGAATCCAATTACCTACACTGGGGAAAGTAACCACAGCTATCTGGTCTTCTAGCACCAAAGGTGAGTGTGCTGCCTTTTGAGCCACTGACACTGTCACTCTGATATCCTAACTGACAAATGTAATGCAGATTTTACTTTATTGACAGTTATAGTTATTCCACAGATTTCAGAATCTCAGCCACCCCCTTTAATTACTAGGCAACAAGT
>NC_056738.1:76137749-76152749 GCF_019279795.1 Protopterus annectens
AACAGTCACTGTCTTAAGAGTAGAAGGGCTTGGAAAAGTAAGTTAATTTTCGACAAATAAATTAATGACATGATGATAGCGTTCAGGCAATGAGTAAGCTGAAACCTTGAATAATTATACAGAATTGTGTTTAGGTGTCACTTTGAATCAGGTATTTCCATTTCACCCATTTTGTGTTTATGGAAGTTTTGGATATATCTGCGTTTGTTGAGGAATGAAAGGGAGAGTGCGAAAGTGTGATGGATTCAAATAAGGTATGTTTTTGTCTTTAGTTATGGTGCTTTGGCTTTAAAGTGTGTGACATTTCAAACAGTAGCAGCTACAAGGATTTACACCTTGTTAAATGAAAGCAAAGGCACGTGATTTAATCAGAAGTTAGGGAATGTTAAATATACATTCTAATAGTGCTCGCAGTGAGCAGAAAGTCAGGTTTGACATTGCAAGTTTGAAAACAAGACAATCACAAAGAATGTACAAAAAAGGATCCACTGAAGTGACACAGATCGTGGTACATGCACGATCACTGCAGCAATATTAAAACGTGCAAAAGCAATACTAGGATTTTTTTTCTTGCAACTAATGCACCCAGCTCTCACCTTTTCAAAATCCAAAATAGACAAAGCCAAAAGCAATCCGAATTTTATTTAAAACATCCATTAACTGCTGTCCTTCAACAGTGAGACTTGCTTCAACTCGATCACAGTTGATTAATAAAGACCAGAGCTCTCAAATTTTACTTTCACAACTACGGCATGATACATACCTTTCAAAATGAGGAACAAACAGGTGAAACAGAACATCTGTACTCATTTTTTGGAAAGTAATATTACTGGCAAATTATGAGGCAAAAGAATTTTAAAAAATATCAACATTGGAAGTTTTATAAACCTTTTTTGTGTGGAAAAGAGAACTGTTATTGATCAAAGTGTGAAACTATTCCTCAGAATAAGGTATGGATAAGAATCGAGGCCAAGAAAGCTGTTGCCCTGTTAACGGAAAAGTACCGGTAATTCTGAAGCTGTTTGTTTTGTGGATATGCGAAGGTCCATCAGACTGGGATCCAAAGATACCTTGTATGCCAGGCATAGATCATCCCTCAACAACTGGTACGAAACTGAACAAAGGGATAGGGCTTTGAGGTGATCCACAAAGGACATGTTTTTTACACCCTGTATCCTTTTTGTGAGGAGCCTCTGTGGACTTTCCAGTTGTTGCATGTGCCTGGTCAGGTACATACTGAAGGGGCTACTGTACTCATTGATTGGTCTGATCAAGGCTGTATACAGTAGAGTGATGATTTCCTTGGATCTATATGATTCCCTTGCTTATAAGCTGCTCATTATAGAATGATTTCCTTATTACTGTGGAGACATGATTATTAAAGGCCAGGTTAGTGTCTGCATGTGTCCTCAAATCCCTGGGTATTTGGTCTACTCTTAGTTATGCATTTATCAATGAGGTAGTTTCCAGGTGTAGGTGAGTTCCTGAAGGATACTGTTATGCATTTATTTGCACTGAGTTTTAGACAGTGGCTCTGGCATCAGTTATTTATTTGAGACATCCCTTTCTGGAAGACATTAATGTCTTGGGGGATTCTGGGACTGCACCTAGTAGATGTCAAAGACAGACCCGGCACAGAACCCTGAGGACTTTGCTAGTGACCAACATCTTTGTGGATGTGACTCCCCTATCCTAACTTCTTGGGATCTAGTGGAGAGCAATCCAGCTATCCATTAGGTCACAGAGGGCTTTACACCAAATTCTATGCGTTTGTCTACATTGCCTGCGTGGGGTATCGTATCAAAGGCCTTGGCCAGGTCAAGCTAAGCAGTATGCAGCATTTTAACCTGGTCCATTGTTTTGATGATCTTTGCAAAGAAGTTCACTGAGTTGAATAGGCGTGATTTGCCTTTGACAAATCCAAACTCAGTTGGATCCGATGTCTGAAAGATTTCCTGTCATTGTTAATCATTTCCCTGATAATTATTTCCATGGCTTTACATAGGAGACTAGTCAGATTTATGAATCTTCTGGGGTCCATAGATGGCCTCCCTTGTGTAGAGGAATGACCACTGAAGTTCTCCATTTGTGTGGCACAAATCATATCTGGAAGCTATGGTTCAATAACAACTGTAGTGGGTCTGATGAAGTTTGAGCACTCTGTCAAATGAAAAGCACTTAACCATTAAACTTGGAGTTTATTTGTGTCTACCTGCCGTGTGTTACCTGGCTTGCCTCAATTTTGTTGTTTTATTTATCAGTTTGTTTGTTTTCTGAATTAACTGTAGTGGTCCTAACAGGCTGTTGTCATCATTATCATCAAGAACAACCCCTTTACATTCGGTCAGGAATGTTGTGTACTTACAGGTGTGTTTTATGCTATTTAAGAGGCACCCTGGAATATTAAAAGGGTCCATTGATGTGGTATTTTTGGCCATGGTGAATGCATTGAGGACTTACTCTGCAGTGGTAGTTGGGATTATGTTTAATTGCATTTCCTGAAGGTTGGCTGGGGGAGATGGGGTAAAACGGGAACTGAATTTGTCAGCCAGTAGATTGGCTATATCTTCTGTCGGTGGCTCCATTTATAATTAGTTCTGCACATGCTATTTTAACCTCAAATTTGGCTTTGGTAGACTTGAATCATCCACTGAGTTGCTTGTTTAGACAGAGGTTTATATTGAGCTGGAGCAGTTTTAGTATTCTGGGCATTGCATACCTTTCTTCCTTTTGTTGTACAGCCCATGGATGTTGGAATTCCACCAGGGTGGCTTGTTTTTTGAATTTATTCTGTGTTTATTCCTGGTAGACACAATTGATTGTGCATTTATTAATATGACTGCACAAGGTCTCTTTGAACAATTCCACATAGGCTACAGTGTTCTAAGAAATTGGCGGAACTTTAAATATTGCCAGCTTATCACATAATAGTTGGAACTTTTCTTTAGAATAGTTAGTAAATGTTCCAGGGTTAGCATGAGTCCCAGGTTTTATCTGTATTACAAAGGAGATATCATTATGATCTGACCTTACAAGGGAGGATATTGCACTAGGGGGATTCACCATTTGCCAATGTTAGTGAGGACCAGATACAGTATGTCCAGGAATCTATGGGCCTGCACATTTGGGGTCATGTATGATTCTCCATTTAGAATAGGATAGTTAAAGTGTCCCATGAATATGGTATTGGGTTGAATGCTGAGTGTCTGAAGTAACTTTAAGTATGTGTTACAGAGTTTTCTGGTTCATAGAGGGGACCTATAGCTTGCAAGGCTAGGATATGGGACTTTGCTTATGGTAATTTGGACATGGAGAAGCTCAAGTGCATCATCCTGTTTGACCAGCTCTGAGGTATGTTTGTTTTTGATGTAAATCAAGACATCTCCATTTATAGTCCCTGCATATAAAGTAACTTGTCTAAATGGGTGGGCAGTATTGTAGCCCTGCACTGCTGAGGTGTTCTCCATGGGTTTAAACCATGTCTTGAGATCTGCACAAATGTCTGCATTCTCTAGGGTGAGGACAGTTTTTAGGGAGTGGAGTTTCTTGCTTACACTCGTAGGATTGAGCAGTAACACCTTTAGGTTTTCTGGGGTTGGTTTCGCTACGTCAGAATGTTTGTCAGTTTGGCATTATGTAAAAAGGTAGTATGGGGGAGGACAATGGTTTAGTGAATATTTGAAAGCCTTGAGGGGAGGGGTGCAGACCGTCCCTGACAAAACATCATGTTTAAAATTATATTATTCTTATTGTTTAATGAATCATTTGAGTATTTGCCTTAAATGTGAGTAGTCTTGAATGTTTTTAAGCAAGAAATAAAATGTGCTAACCAATAATAAAACAAAATGATCTTCTTTGGAATATTTCAACCATAAAAGGCCACTCATACTAACATTCTAGTAATAAACCAATATACACAGGGGGTAAGACAAGTGATGAGGCATTAAATACTCATGTCTGCCAGTTTTGATTTAAGTATTAATGTTTTAAGGAAAGTTTGCCTATTCTGATGCATGGGTTGAATGGCAAACCTCAAAAGGTTCAAGCCAGTGAACTGCTTTAATGACATTGGTATGCACAAACCTAGTTTTAGTAAACAAAAAAGTACTGTTAGATGGTGCCTGTTACCTGTCATTCCAGCTGGTGCTGTATGTAATGTCATGCGGGTGGCAGGCTAAAGTAAACTGGTTTTCAAGTTCTAGTGTATTTTTTCTGTATTATGTCATACTGTTAACACATTTGTAAAGCACTATATGTGCTTCCTGTTGCAGAAAATATGTGCAATTGTGTAAACTTTTACTAGAAATGTATGAAACTTATATTGGAAGTATAAAATGCAATTTTTTGCTTTTCTGCACCAGAAAATAAAAAAAAAACAAAGACCATAAAATAAAATTAAAGAACATTCCAACAAAGAGTCTCTATAATTGTGAAAGGGAGCAGTCATTAATATGCAAAGAGTTTATAGATTTAAGAGAGATGCTGCTTACTGTTAGTCTATTGTTTCTTTTTGTGGGATTGAAACTAACATAATTCTGATACAATATAATTATACCTGTTCTTTCGGAAAGGAAATGGATGCAACCCGATGACCCTGTTTTAACCTTTGTTTGGGATACATCTATAAAGGTTTGCTTTTGAATTCTGCATTTTATTATTTTTTCTAACTTAGACTAAATAAGGTGAGTTTTCCTTCAGTAAGTGACACCTATGGTACTTATTTAGCTATAGATAAGATTTTCTGTATGTATTTTGTCTGCATAAATTACTGTTATTTTCATAGTCTCTGTGTATTGTTTGATCCCTGCATAATCTGATCTCTATCAGCACTACCTTTATTGTTTGACTAAGGTTTTTTTAAGCTGTTGTGTCTGGTCTTTATTATTTATGTATTATTATTTATTGTTTGATAAGGGGGAATCTTAGCACTGTAGTTTGGCAAACTTGGGGCATCCAACTCCAGAAACTACATTGATTGATCCTTCTATCAGTGAAATATATACATTTTTATCATGTACATTTTTCTGAATCAAGAGTGGCAGGTAACTACTGTGCATGGTCTCTGGCCATATCCAGGGTGGTGACAGTACTACAGTGCCAGGAAGAAAGCTGTGGGAAACTGGAGAATTCTGCTAGCATTCATTAAGAAGTGTGTGTATGTATGTGTGTCTGGGTGTTTGTGTGTGTGTATGTGTGTGTATGAAAACAATAATTTTTTTGCAAAGCAGTTCCTATGGGTAAGGGACACTGGAAAGCACTGTGGAAGTGGTGAAAAAATGGCCTGGGGTGCTGTACCACAGATTCAGCTTTGTAAGTGATCATTATGTAGTCTTAGTCTGAGTGTGGATATTGGAAGCATCTTCCCAGAACAGCAGTGGATATTCTCTTTATGTTTTTTTGGGCCAGGTGGCATTTGAAGAATTGGTTATTGACTTAGACTTGTGTGCACTTTTCTTTACTTTAATCTGTTGACTAACAGTAGTTTGACTTGAGAGACCATCCCTTTGGTAGCCATCAGACCTATTTGGGATAGTGGTACAGACCCTAAGACTGTAGCCCCTTCCCTGACATAAGTGAGTGGACATTGGTTGGCAGTGGTTGGATTCAAGCCCCAATCAGTTCCTGCCACACATTACATATTAGTGGCAGTGACGTGTCATCCATTACAAATGGTGGCAATGGTGGCATCTGTGACACTGTATGTAATATAAGGCAACACAAAGTAACACAGGTGGCATATAAACTCTTCATTTGGAATTATTGCTAATACAGTACAACTGAAATAAAGGCAGGGTTAATTGTTACACAACAACTCCCGTACTACCTCATTCCCACCTAGCACTTGTGCAACATATATCTAGTAGTTTACCTAGATCCTTAAATTCTAGAGCATTTTAATAAATATAAAGTTAAAAAAGCAAAAGCTAAATACATGCAAATACAATGTGAACAGTAAATGATATTGAAAAGATATAAAAACAATGTTCTTCAACAAAAAACCTTTACAGTTATAACTTAAAAACAAATACTGTAATATGCAAAAAATCAAACTTGTAGTCTTTAAATGTTCACATCTTTTCATATTTTGGAAACCGTACAACCTAGACACATAGTATCAGCAGCATTTCATCCATAAAGGCTTGCCCTTTCATAAGATGACAAGGAATTCCTTTCTTATTGCTTGTTTTTTTTTTAAATATTGCTATTTATGTATGCCTTTTTTGTACAATTTGAATTCAAATTACACCACATATATCTCTCATACTGTGCAATTTTATTTTTCTCCATTTGTTAACCATGTAAGCCTGCTGGACACAGGTACCCTTTTAGATGTGATCTGGAAGTGCTGTCTGGTTAACTGACTTGCTCAGAGATACACAGAATATGAATGGAGGCTGAGAAAAATCAAACCCTGGATGAGAGGAAGCATGTCATTAACAAATCATATCCTTAATCCTCAACACTAACTTCTAGATTTATACTTCAGCTAACAGTGATGGCTTTCTGCATCATCTAAGGTTTCAACAGATAACAGATAACATGCAATGATCTATAACTCACTTATCATTTGTAATATTAAGATAAATATTATAATTTTCACAGTGTTTCCTAACAGAATAACAGAATAAATGATATTTTCCACCCTCTTTGAGTTTTACCCATATCACTCCCAACTTGAGCAGCCCCAAGACCCTATACTTACCTCACAATATCTTTTTATCTAGGCTTAAAGTTCAAGCTTACCTCTCAAAGCAGAAAACCCTCCTATTCTTTTATTAGTCCATATTTTAGTCCATATATTAATTCTGACCAGCACATTAATATGCCCTTCAGCTGATTTGTTTTCCCTGTAATGCATATATTAAATAATTTAGAACAAATAACTTTGATTAAAAAATGTCTCATTATCCATCATTACCTGCATTCATTATTCATTTCTGAATCTCTGTAAATAAATAAATACTGTCTTGCTTATATTATCATTTTCTATGTGATTGGCTTTAATTTTGAAGCATCAGGCTGAGTACATTGTAAGTAGGCAAACTATGTGATCCCATTATGGATATTCTGCCATAGAGAAAATACACAAAGCAAAGAAGGGCTTAGGTAGAGTTAGTTGTGTATTTCATCAGTTAAATGTAGTAATGTGCATACATTTCAACCTCTTAAGATGCCAGTCTGGAACACAGACCTTAGCAATGTGTGACAAACAGTCAAAATGTGGAATACCCTATTTTCACACATGCTGAGATGTTGTATGCTACCTGCTTTTTACTAAATTTTTATTTCTTTCTAAGCTTATTCTACATTTTGCACATATAATGAGGTTCACTGAGCCAGGGTCATGGTAGAAAGATGTGGACCAGCCCATCTACGTGGTGAAGAAATAGTAGATAAATAGTAAGTAAATAAATAAATAAACAAGCTGTCCAGAAGACCTTGAAGAGGGCATATATCCTGTTACTCCATGATGTTACAGTGTTTTATGGCAAAATAATGACTTTTGCTGATACTGCCTTGCCTTCACCATTTAACCTTTGATTTCAGCTCTTCTAACTCCATAATGATAGCTTATTTTAATAATAAGGATAACTATACCAACAATTACCTCATTCTTCTGCCTAGTTATATCCTTATTGAAACATCAGCACTTCGACTGTCCACCCCAGCACTGCCACATATTAGCTGAGCAGCCAAGTGCCAAGACTGTGTGGAACACTGCATTTGTGATCAATTTAGCCCACTGTTCTACTGTTCCACATTGAACAGTGGTGGCTCTGCTTTGAGATTTTTGAATGGCTTGTATACCACAATTACAGCCAGTCGGCATCACAGTATACGAGCCAATGAAGTAACTGCTCCTAAAGCAAAGTGAGCCAATAAGGTTGCACAAAATGCAACCAATCACATGCCACTACTAGTTTTCACATTGCTGTAATACCCTCAAAAAGGGTATTGCAGGGTGCAGAAAGATCATCACACTTGAATTTATAGCTGGTAAAGAGGCATTCATTTGACTGCATGGAACCCTGGATGGTGTTTCCTGAGCTGAGGAGGATTTGTATGAACGTTCATTCACTCTGACCATGGATAAGAGGGATGGGATACAGAGACTGGATGAAGAGGCACCAGCTGAACGGGAGTTGCTACAGGCACTGCAGTTCATCAGGTACAGTGTCTCTACGCCATACCACTGACAACCTGATGAAGAAGAGCTTACAAAAGCACTGAAATTTGCATTACTTGGGTTGGGATGCTGTGGTGATGCTGTTGCTGGGGTGCTGACTGCTTTTGCTGCCTGGGAACTTTGGATTCATTTCTTTTTCTTCCTGATTGCATTTGGAGGTTGTGGACTACTGGACTTATGGAGCTGCAACTGCTTTGTTTCCTTATTGGGCAGAGGTAAGTGGCTGAATTTTAGAGTGCAGGGGTGATTAAACATTGTCACAGACAGGAGTAGGGTTTCAGATGTTTGCAGAATGTCCAGCTTTTTGCCTCATATTTTTGATCTATTGCTCATAAAATTTGTGATTTACTGGCAAATCACTGAAGATTCAAGTCACTAAATAATGGCATATACTTGCTTATGAGTTGGATGATATAAAATAATTTTCTTACTATTTAGGCTACATGTTGTTTGAAGGCTGGATTACTGTCTACATATGTTCCCAGATCCCTAACTATTGAGCAAACTCTTAAGGGTTTTTTATTAATGAAGTAATTAGCTTGGTTGGATGATTTCCCGAAGGTCACTGTAATACATTTCTTCAAACTGTGCTTTTATCCATGGCACTGGCACCAGTCACTTGTAGGATGTTGGTGTTGATGGGGGAATCTATGCTAGCTTCCACTTTATAGTCATCTGCAAACTAGTTGAGCTGGAGGCCTTTGAAATTAGGCTTGACTTCTCAAAAGTAGATGCCAAACAGGAGTGGGTCCAGCACAGAGCCCTCGGCTTGTGACTGGTCTCCTGGTACAGGTTGTCTCACCAGTTCTGACTTTTTGGGTTTTATCTGTGAACCACTCAGTGAGTTATGTAGGGATTTATGCCTAGTTCTGAGAGTTTGTCAAAAATACCTGAGTGGGATATTGTATCAAATGCCTTGGCCAGTTCAAGGGATTATAGCCATAAGATAGGAGACATGTTTAACAGACACATTTGTTTACTTACTTGTTAATCAGGGAAGAGCAATGATCTATACAGACATTTTCTGGACTCAGTCCAGGAGCACTGCCTGGTTAAATAATAATAATACTAATATAGTAAACAAATGTGTCTGTTAAGCATGTCTGTTATCTTATGTCTATAATGCCTTGACCTGGCCAAGGCATTTGGTACAATACCTCACTACTACTGTATGGAGCAATAATTCTAAACAATTCACCATCCTCCATAAAAAACAGACATGAAATCTGCTGCAAAATAATTGCCAAGTTTGCTACTAATTCATCCTCCTTTACCTATAATTGTAAAGCTCTGCACACTGTTAGCTGGCTGGAACTCCCCCTCCACTTCTCCTACATTCAACTTATAACAGTGTATAAAATCTTACACAAACCATTAGCCTGCCCAGCTCTTACCCTTTTAATCAACATGTATTTCCCTAAAAGAACTCTTAGATCAGAAGGCAAACAACTTCTCATCATAAATAAACTGAATAAATTCCCTGGACAAAGCCTATACTCGTACTCAGTAGCAAAAAACTAGAACTCCTTACCTCTAACCACCAGAACTATTTCTAATCTACCCACTTTTACCTGCTCCCTAAAAGAATACTTTACAAAATTTTAGATCTGCTCCTGTGCCAATCCTGGCTGAACTTACTCACCATACTTCTCTTATCCCCTGCAACCTAAATCACACTTTACAGCCCTCTTCCAGTCTCCTACTCAACTCCTTTCTTTTATTTTTCCCACTAACATACCTTATCCACTTCATCTCTGCAGACCTTTCCTCTGTCTCTTTCTCTATCCTCCCTGCTCACCTGAGCGACACTCTTCTTATAACCTCCTTCTCTCCATCCGTCTTCCTTCTATAACCATAATATGAACACCATCTCTCATACTAAGACATCTCTCCATTTCACCTCACCGTGTCTAATAATAATTTATTTATTTTATTTGACATTTGTTTAACGGGGTGCTCTGACTGGGTCTACAGAACCCGATCCCGGTGAGACAGTATAATCCAATCCAATACAAATTACATTAGAAATACTATACAAAAATAAGTTGAAAAAACATAAACTATGTTACAGGATGTTGCAAAATATGATACACATCTAGACAATTCTATAGAGTTAAAACATTCTAGATAATAATAGTCACTCTCACCATATACATATGAGTAGATGTTGTACATGATAGTATACAGGTAGTGCAGTGTGTGACATTAACTGTTATAGTACATGAAAAAACAGAATGTTGGTTTCAGTTAGGAAAATAATAGCCAGAAAGTTAGTGATGCAGAAAGATAGTGAGAGAGTTAAGAAGAATAGAGTCATTACAGCCTGAACAGTAGCTTAAGGATATGGTATAGAAGGAGTTAAGAGAGCCTTAGGATCTTGCAGACTGTGAGGGAGTGAAATGTGACAGAGGAGGAGGATGAGGCTAGTGTGGAAGAAGAGGAAGAGCTGAGCATTAGTCAGGCTTTATGCAGGAGCAGAGCCATGTATTTTTGAGATGATTTTTTTAAAGAGGCTTTGAAATGGGTTAGGCTAGGCATAGACCTGGTAGCTAGAGGTAGTGAATTCCAAAGTATAGAGACAGAGTATGAATACAGAGAGTGACCTATTTTTTTGTGGGTTTTGAGATAGCTAAGAGATTTTTGTCTTCTGTTCGTAGGGATCAATTTGATGTGTAAGGTGTGACTAGATTGGCTAGTGCAGGGTAGGCAGTAGGCTTGAAAATAAGGTTGTGCAAGGTGGATAGCTGAATAAAGGCAAGTTGGTTGGGGAGTTCAAGCCAGTTTAATTCTAATAGGAGTTTACAGTAGTGTGTGTGATATTTAGAGTTTGTGGCAAACTTTGCAACTTTGTTGTAGCACTGTTCCATCTTGCTTAGGGTAGAAATGTGTAATTTAGTTAGAATATGGCACTGTAAAGAAGGGAGGAAAGTAAAAATGTTTTTGCAAGGGTAGTTTTAGTTGATGTGGCAAATAAATGTTTGTTTCTGTATAAGACTCCCAGTGTTTGATGATTTTTTAAAATATTTTGTTGTATATGGGGGTCGAATTAAATCTTATTGTCAATGATAACTCCTAGAAGTTTGGTTTCCTGTACTATTTCTATGACAGTGTTTTCTGTTGCAAGGATGTTGAAATGATCAGTGACAGGGGAGGTATGTTTGGGGTGAAAGAGTCTTAGTTTAGTGTTATTTGGATTAAGAATGACCTGGGCATTTCTTAGCCAGTATTCAACTGCAGTAAAGGACTGTTGAGTTTTTGAAAGTAGTTCTGGTGGCGATTGAGCAGTACAGATTCTGATGGAATCATCAGCATATTGAATGAGGGTTCCAAGGTGAGAGGCAGTATGAAGGTTGTTTGTGAAAATGTTGAAAAGTAGGGATACGAGGATGGAGTCTTGACGAAATCCAGTAGGGTTGTGGAGAAAGGGTGAGAGTTCATTGGACCATTTCACTGCTTGTTTATGATCCTTGAGGTAGCTCTGAAACCATTTTACTGTGTTATGTGAGAAGTCTAAGTTAGACATTGTTCAATAGTAAGGGGTGAGACACTGTGTCAAAGGCCTTGGAGAGATCAAGGAATACTAAGGCTGTATAGCATCCTGCAACTCTGGCCTTGTTCACAGTGTCTGTAAAGGATAACAGGGCTGTAGCTGTGTTGTGGGTGGGTTGGAAGCCATGTTGTGTTTTGATTCAAAGATTGTTTTGCAATAGATATTGCATTACCTGTTGATGAATACCTCTCGCGAGAATTTTGGATATGGGTGACAAGATGCATATAGAATGGAAACTGGATGGTGCAAAAGAGTTGCCTCCTTTATGGATAGGGGTGATGTGAGATTGTTTCCATATGGTAAGTACTTCTGATATGGATAAAGACTTATTTATAAGGATACTGATTGGGTAGACGACTGGCAGCCAGTTTGAGGTAGTGTGGTGGAAGATTCTCAGCTGAGGTGAAGCAGGGTTAGTTTTTGTAGCAGTTCCTTAATGGTATCAGTGGGTATAGGTGGAAATGAGAATGTGGTTTGTATGACATTTTGTTGAGTAGGGGATTATTAATGACAGGGTTAGAAGTAGTTGATAGTCTAGGGTTGGTGTCTGAATAGGTTGAAGGGTGGGGGGGTCTAGCATTAGGGGTGTTAGTTCGTAAGTCTGATATTGATTTTATGAAATACTTGTTAAAGGTTTTGGCTATTTGTGATGGAGGGGTATCAGGTGATGGGATATACTCTCTGTTTGTTGCAGGGTTAAGTAGAGAAGATACAAAGAGCCAACATTTTTGGGTTTGATTTTATGCTGGAGTTGAAGCTGGGAGTAGTATGGCTTATCTCTGTTGATTAGTTTTGTCACTTTGTTATGTAGTGTTTTGAAATTAACATGAATTTGTTAATTTTTGTTTTGTTTACAGGTTGAGCAGGCTAGGTCCCTTTGCTTCGTCAGGTGTTTACATTCCTTAGAGAGCCATGGTGCTTCATCAGGTGTTTACATTCCTTAGAGAGCCATGGTGCTGAGCTCTTTTTGATTCTTTTCATATGAATGGGAGCTGGGTATTAAGTATGTGAAGGAAGGGGTTACTAAAGTATAGTACAGCATCATTAAGGGGTAGCTGTTTAAGGGGTGTCCAGTATATTTCAAGTAGGAGATTATTGAATTTATGCTGACAAAAATTAGTTGCGTTCCTAACTGATTTTACAGTGTGTACTCTTAATTGTTGGGAGTTTGTTGTAAGGAAATAAGCTGGCATATGACTGCTGAGGGAGCTAGACAGTGTACCGGAAGAGGGGTAATTGGCAGGATGGGATACTAGGATCCAGTCTAGGGTGGACTGGCAGGTAAGAGCTTTGCTGTATGTTGTTGGAGTATTGATAAGCTGAGAAAAAACATACAGATTTATACTATTTGTGGAGGAGTTGGAAGCTATGGTTGCCAGTCTATATTTACGTCTCCTAAGATTATTGTTCGAGGTTTATTGTTTGGGATGTCCAGGATAAAATATTTTCCAACACTGCTATATTGTGATCAGGTGGACATATATTACTATTATGCAAATTCTCTTATATAATATATAAGATATAATCTCCTATATCTCTTCAGAGTATTGTATTATAATTGTCTCAGGTCTCTTTTATCACATACTACTCTATGTAACAAATATGACTTATTTAGTTTTTCTTCACGTATTTCCTTTAACTCATCTTGTTTTTCATTGCACTTTACTATGAAATATATGCTTGATATATTATTCTCATTATATTTTTTCACTGTTATGATTTGTAGTGTTACATGGCACTTTGTGATTTAAAATGTCTGTACTTGATGTCTGACAGATTGTGATTGTGGAGCTTTTCTCCCCAGGCCTCTACTAAAAATGGGCACTTTCTGGCCGAGTTGGACTTTCCTGGTAAACAAATGTCAAATAAATAAATAAATAACTAAATTAATTGTTCAGTTACAGAATAGGCAAATGGAGACAAAGAGAATCAAACCCTTGACTGCAGGAAGAAGCTCATTAACAAGACATGGCCTTAATCCTCAGCGCTTGCTGGCAGTCTTTAACAGCACTGTGTCACTCAGGACCACTAACCAGACAATGCAGACCATTGCTCTAATACTGACTGAGGCAATCTTTTAATGCAATTTATCTTTTCAGTTATTCTTCTGGAACTCTCTCTGTCTTGATCTCAACTTATTTTTTCAAAAAATGTATCTACAGTTCGTATTGTTTGTGACAATATTAATATTATATTATGCTTGTTAAGCATTCCTTTATGTTCTGGTTAAATACCTACATTATCTCACTCAGTATCATACTTAATTCTTTTACTTTTAGTACCCTATGTAGGTTTTTTTCCCTGATGATATGTAGTCTGTTATTTCACTGATATACTAAACTGACTTAAAAATTTGATATGAATCAATGCTCTCTTGTATAACAAATCTAAAAAATAATTCAGTGATGGGAGTTTGGATTAATGACTCAGGTGTTTACCTTGCAGCTACAAACTGCAGGGTTTGATTCTCACATGAGGTAATTGAATAGGTTTAAAATGCCCCACAAGGGCAACTAACCTAGTACCACTCTTTGAACCTATAAATCAATAAATAAAATGCCAGCACTTGGCAAGAAACAGCCTGTCTACCCTGATAGTGGGAATGCAATGTGAGAACAGCTTATTTCTCAAAATAAAACTACACCCAGTTTATTTAAATTAGGATATGGTGTATAGCACAGAAGAAAATCTGGATCTCATAACCTAGCTAGTTTTTTTTTTGTACTTTGGAGGAGGGAGACAACATGGCTTAAAATTGGCATTTTGCTGAGTAGTATTAATCTATAATCAAAAGGAACTCATGAGCTTTTTACACAATCTTTAAAATAGCACATTGGTATAATATGCTAATAAATCAATTCATTTAGCTCAGTGAAAATGCTTGACCTTTGTTCGTGAAAGAATTATAATTAATTCCACATCATAACAAAAAGATCTGTTCAGTGTATTGAAGTGTCACTGCTATTAGCAAAAACAAATGAAAAATTATGTACTTAAATTAATGTTTGCTGCTTTTGCAGTTCAAAATGTCTAATATAGAACCAATAGTCATTTTCTTAATGTGAATACATTAACCCAAGGTTTGCAAAGCAAACTAATTTAGAAAAAATGCTAAGAGTCAGACATTCTGATTTTGTTTAGTTTAAGGTTATAAGATATGTAAGTCATATAAATAAAATCTGTATAGACTTATCTGTTTGCAGTTCTTACACATTTTAACTAAAGGTTTATTTAAAAATCTGTTCATTTGAACTCATTAGGT